>NC_132999.1:8897597-9199312 GCF_048564905.1 Vicugna pacos | reverse complement strand
TCTGAAATAGCTCCTTAAATGTTTAGATGTGAATTAAATATTTTATTATTAATATAGATTCCATATATATATAAAATATATATATATATATATACACACACACACACACACATGTGTGTGTGTGATCTAAAAATAAATCAATGTTTGCCAAAAAAAAATGAAAGTTAAAGAGAAAACAATGAACAATTTTAGTAAAATTATGTCTTCTTCTAATTTGACAGTAAAACCCAGGGTACTTCTGGGGGACAATTCTGAAATGTTAAAAGGGACTTTATAGTTCTAAAATATACCCTCTAATATTGTTGGTTAAAATTATATTAGTTCCATCAATTTATGCTATGTGGTTTTACATATGGCTGGTTATGATTACTTATGTGTGGGTCATAAAAACCCAGGGTGTTTTCCAAGCAGTCAAATTGCCTGTCAGCTGCTAAAGGGGCAGAATTAATGAGAAACTTACTTTATAGTCTAAAGAATAGCAGCTGGGGTCTGTTTTAACAAGTCCCGGGAAACATTCATGGAGGGGAATTCTTTGCGGCTAGCCTTATATCCTGCCTTGTCACTAAAAAGTTCTACTCCTTGAGTTGAACGGTCAGACAGACAAAAATTAAGGGTAGCAATAACTTTACATATCCCTGATTACTAGTAAAAGAGCAGAGGACAATTTTTTACTTATTTTCAACTGTGGCAGAGACTGTGATGTGTTCCCCAAAGTCTATTTCCTTTTCTTCCTGATATACAGCTGGACCATGTCTCTCATCCTCCCTTGCATTTTGATGTGGCCATGTAAATTAAGTCTTGCCAATGGAATACGGGAACAAGGAAGATGTGCTACTTTGAGGCCTGGCGCATCTCCATTATGAGTAGCTTTCCCCTCGCCTTAATTCATCCATTGGGAGTACTCAGAGCAGATCAGAAGACCCTGAAGAAGACAGAACAATAAGACAGAGGGAGGCTGAATCTTATAATTATTATATAGACTACCAGCCAATCACTAGTACTATTATGTAAATTAGAAAAAAATTCTATTGTGTCAAGTGTCAGGTATTTTTAGATTCACTGTTAATCACAGTTAGCTTATCCAGAATAATACATCTACTCAAGATGAGAATTAGCTTATTAGGAAAGTCAACTGGTAACCTAACATAGTGGTCTCCCTAGGGATGAGCAGAAGAATCAACTGAGAAGGTATGAAAATTTTTAATTTTTTTCTAAATAATTTCTTAATTTGAAAGGAAGAAAATTTTACTGCCATTTTCTATATGCCTTATTAGTAGTATACAATTCTTAAATAAATTTACATATTTTATTTGAGATAAAAGTCAAAAAAACTGTGATAGTTAGTGGGGGACATGACTGAAAAGATTTAGACATCCCTGATCAAAGATCCAGCTCTCGGTGTAAAGTTTAGAAAAAAATTTATGTCTGAAAATTTGAAGAATGGAGCATTTTAACAACATTATGGCAGCTCAAGAAGCCTAAAAAAGTATAAAAGATAAGGACATTTGATAGGTTTAATATATCAAATTCAGCTAGTTTATATCTGTACATTAATACAAGAGAACATCACTGTTCATTCTCCACCTCTCACGTCTGGAATGGCTTTATAACTTGCTTTGATCAATAAAATGTAGTGCACATATCATTGTGTGAATTTGGATCCTAGGCCTCAGGGTGTGGTGAATTCTCTACACTTGTCCTTTCAGAACGTGGCTGCCAAGAGCACAAGCCTAGCCTAGTCTCCTTGAGGATGAGAGGCCATAACAGAGAAGAACAAGCCTGACTCCGTATTGGATCTGTTCCTTTAGCTCTAATCTTTGTGCTCCGTTGCCTGTGCTTAGTCATGCCGACCCTGAACCTTCGTACAGGAAAGCTGCCTATAGCCTGAAATATACATAGTATCCTTTCTCAAGGCTCTGCCTCCCAGGCTTGACCTTTCATTCATATAAAGATAAAAAATTGCAGAAGAGAAAATAACATTTGTCTTGTTGAAGGTTTACAGGAACCTCATGACCAGAACTACACAGACAGGTGCAAGAACAAAGGATTGTCACCTTGAGGGTCTTGCTGGCACCAAGAAACTTGCAACAACCAGCCACACGTCCATTCCTTTTAATATAAAAGAAGCCAGAATTCTGACTCCGGTAAGATGGTTCTTTGGGGCACTAGCCTGCCATTTTCTCGGTCTGCTGGCTTCCCTAATAAAGCCACCGTTCCCTGCCCCAGCACCTCATCTCTCAATTTATTGGCTTGTCATGCTGCAAGCAGTACAAACTTGGATGTGGTAACAAGACCATTTGGAGAAAATGATCCATACTTCCTGAATACTTCAGCCATCCCAGTGGCCCTACGTGAATAAGACATTCTAGCTGTGCACAGCCCAAATTGTTGACCCACAAACCAGTAAGCAAATAAAAAATTGTTTAAGCCATTAATTTTGAGGTGATTTGTTAAGTTGCAAAAGGTAACTGATACAAGTGTTATTGTACAAGGCAAGTATTAGGTAAAAAATACAGTGGAGTAAGAAGCTCAAAGTTGACTTTAGTTAAAATTAAGATGTTTAAATAAATAATGTAAAAGTTTTATGTAATGTTAATAAAGAATTGAAATATATATGGTGTCTCTTATAATTCTCAAATAAACTATCTCTAAAAGGTAATATTGTTCACCAAGAATGTGATCACTGTAGTGAATGATCCTACCCAATTTTACACCCCCTGGAAGAGTGGTATATATCCTCATCCTTGCCGTAGCATCACTGTAGTTGAAGTGAATGTCCCTGCTCCTTGACTTTGGACTTTGACATGTTACTTACATTGGACCATGGGATGTTAGCAGAACTGAAGTGAACAGATGCTTAAAATGTGGTTGTGTGATTGGCTTATCCTCTTATGCCTCTGTCATTGCCATGAGAACATACCCTGTGCTTCCAGACTGAATCCTAAAATGAGGCGTAGAAATTTGTCCTACTCTACCAGCCTATCAGCATCCTGAAGCAGATCTGCCCAGGTTGGACCATCCTAGATTGCAACCTATAAACACAGGAATAAATGTAAGTCAGTATATTTGGAGATGTTTATTATTCAGTGCTATGATGATAATTACTTCTAATAGAAAGTCTAGTAGACATATCTATGTTCAAAAATAAAATTAACTGAAAAAAGTAAGATTCCAAAAAGTAAAAACTACAACCTTAGTGTACATAAATGTTCTTATTTTCTTTATATAATGAGTCTACTGATTTCTTAAGAAATTGATCTAGAAAACAGTCATAAGAAACTATCATAAGAAACTAGCCCTATCAAACACTATAATATTCAGATTTTTAAGAATTAGTATAAACTGATTATTTATCAGGTAATTATATTTTTATGACTCCAGTCATTAAAATGTCATACTTTCCTGGATAGAGCAAACCATTTTCAATTCATAAAAAGAAAAATGTTTCTAATATGAAGATGTAGTCTTTCATTTTGTTCTCATGCAGTAAGTAGAAATGATATTCTATTTATTCACTGATACAACATGCAGTTAAATTCTCAATTCCTTTCTATTAAATTTTCAGTTTTCTGTCAATATTAAATGTATTTATGTCTGTAATCATCTGTGTATTTCTATTTATGTAAACAACATATACTGTTTTGTCCTGCAGTGAATTATCTTTAAATCAATGAGTTTTAAATTATCATCTATGAACTGATGCCATCAGGATCACCTGGGATGATGCCAGAGCCCATCCCAGATCTGCTGACTCAGGGTCTCTACGGTTATGTGCTGCCATCTGCATATTTAGGAGGCTCACCAAGTAGTTCACAGGCACAGCAGAGTTTCAGTCATTGCCCTACATATTTCTCAGTGATTCACTTGACACACTTTGCTTCTTTATCTTAAACAACGTCTCTTACTACTCTTGCAGGATACATGTGTTTTGCATATCAATACTACCTAATCCTTCCTCCCCCTCGATACCAGCTCAAGCCTCACAAAATGGATATATGAATATGGCTTTCTATTGTTAAGTATCAATATTTTTGTAGGTAGAAGGACTCACGGAATTATAATTATTTGATGGTTTCTATGTATTCAAATCTATATAAAGTAAAAGACCTTTATTGTACCAGTTTAAATTGAAATTTGATTGAGATAACTGTGGATTCACATGCAGCTGCAAAAATAATGCATAGAATAGAGATTCAATGAACCCTTTACTCAGTTTCCCCCAAGGGTAACATTTTAGAACTATAGTGCAATATATCAACCAAAATATAGGCATTGATATAATCCACCAAGGTTTTTAGAGTTCCCCAGTTTTACACATACTCTTGTATGTTTCTGTGAGTGCATATGTGAGAGAGGAGGATGTGAGTGTGTAAATACACTTCTATACAACTTTATCACATTTGTAGGTCTATGTCTCCACCATCACAGTCAAGGCACTGACCAATTCAATCAGCACGAGGATCTCTTATGTGGCCTTTTTATAAACACAGCTTCCTCCCTCCCACTCTATCCACTTCCCAAAGCCCTGGCAAACATGAATCTGTTCTCAACATTTGGAATGTTCTCACTTGAAAATGCTATGTAACTGTACTTATAGGGTGTATCTGACTTACCTGGTAGGCTATTTTCACTCAGCACAATTCTCTGCTGTGTAAAGCAGTACTCTTCCCTTTTGGTTGCTGAGTAATATTCCATGCTGTTTAGGTACCATAGTTTGTTTAACTATTCATCAGTTGAAGGACATCTGGACCATTTTCAGTTCTTGGTTATTATGAAAAAAGCTGCTATGAATATTTGCAGACAGGTTTTTGTGTGAACATAAGTTCTCATCTCTCTGGGATAAATGCATAAGAGTGCAATTGCAGGGCCTATAAATGTTTAGCTCTTCAAGAAATTTCCAGTATTTTCCAGAGTGGCTATACAATTTTCATTACCAACAGCTATGTATAAATGATCCAGTTTCTCTACCTCCTCACCAGCATTATTGTCTCTTGTTTCATTTTGGCCATTCTAGCGGGCATGATATTTCATTGTGGTTTTAATTTGTATTTCCCTGATGACCGAAGATGTTGAACACATTTTTATGTGCTGATTTAACATCTATCTAATTTCTTCAGTGACGTGTCTGCGTGTTTCTTTTGCCCATGTTACAGTGGGATTATTCGCTTTTCACTAAGCATTGAGTGCTCTTTAAGTATTCTAAATAATATTCCTTTGTCATATAAGCAGTTTGCAGAAATTTTCTTCTAATTTATTATTTTTAAGAAGATGGATATAAAGTACTTCATCTGGATCTCTAAAATTATAGTTGAGACAGAATGAAGTTGTTGAATTTTAATTTAAAAACAAAATTAGTTCAGAGAAAAAAAAGATATAGAAAGTAACAAAAAGAATAAAAAAGACAGAGTGCCAGAAACATAAAGATAACATGCAATAAAAGAGGAAGATAAAATTTTCTTTTGCAGCTTAGTGGCCTCCTAGGATTTTGCCTCTGGTGTACAGAAGTTAACATTTTTATAAGCATCAAAGGGAAATCAAGTTCATATTATTTACATGAAATTGAAAAGAGAATTTGACAAATTTTATATGCTCCTTCATCTGGTTCTTTCACAATGTTCTGTTCCAACATTTAATGTCAGTTAAGGATTCATTATATGTCCAGAGTCAGAAAAAAGTAGAGAATTTTGATTTTGATATATTATTCATGGATAATACTCAGAATTGGGGGGAGAATTTTTTTGCCTAATTTTCATTTTAAAAATCCCAATGTATGTCAAAAAAAAAAAAAACTCCTAGAAAATTAGAAAATTTCACCCTAATTACTGCCTTTCCCTTTTTCTAAGACACTATTTTATTGGAAAATACTCTTAAAATTGAGAAAAGTATATTATACTATCACAGTGTTTTTATAAAGCTCCAAGATTCTTTTTTCTGAAAATATTATTAAATTTATGGTTAATTTCATAATCAGTGGCATCTAAGAAACAGAGAATTTAGTACATTTTTGGTAGTTTATAAGATATCCTAAGCATTCTCCTATTTATTGTTTCATATTGGACTTATCACTAGTTTGAAATTAACACAGCTAAGAAAAGAAATGTATTTGCATTTTATTCTGTCACTCTGGACACTTTAGGACACAAAAAGAAGCACAAAATATATGAAGCATTTCATAAATGCATAGGTGGTACTAAATCAAATAAGGGCTTTTTCAGATGATAAAAATATCATCTCAGAGAAGGTCTAATGGATAAATGAAGTCAGCAGGTTTATTTAATTATGAGAAAGGGCTTTGTAGAAAGAAACAAAACAAAACAGATATCAATCTTAGCTCTGTTACTTTGGGCAATCTTCTTAATATCCCTATGTTTCAGTTTCCATAAAACAGTATAACACAGGTTAAATAAATGGGAGAATACTGTTAAAGATAATAATATGGGTCAAAGGATGATAAGGAGGGGTTGTCAGAGATGGCTTCTATTACAGAGGGAAAATGTGAACCAGGCTTTGCAAGATGGAGTTAAGACGAGAATACAATAAAATCATCATGGAAATCTTTTATAGAAAAAGTGGAGAGTGAGCTGTATCCTAGTAAAAAAAAGGTAAGAATTTAAAAATCGGGGAGGATCATTGAAGATATTTCTTGAGAGTAGAAGTCCTAAAGGAAAGTCACATGAAAGAGTGACAGTTGGGGGCAGAGGACGGAGGCCCTCTCTAATGCTAGACCATGGACTTTGGATGCACTGGGTAGAGATGACATTCAGGACATGATACCCTAAAAGTGGCACCATGGCATATTGAATTCTATAGGCTGAAGGAACTTGAGAAAGTGGCAGAAGCAGGAAGGTCACTCTGACCTTCCTTCTCTACACCTTTGTCCCCTAAAAGAGGTCATAAAATCTTCATGTGAGAGATGCCTTCCATTTATCCAGAGGAAAGGAGTCTTATATCCAAAGACAGAAGGAGGCCAGAAGAATCCAAAGAAACAGACAGGCCTTGCTAATTTTCCCCCAATTTATTACTCTTCCTTCATATTCTTGGGCCTCACACTTTTTTTTTACTTTATACTTTTAATATTTTCTCATATTTCTCCACAACTGTCTACATCTCATCAAACCTAGCACTAAAAATACTCTGGTTTAATCATTTCCTCAGATCTTGATCTCCTTATAAGGGCTCGCATATCACAAAAAACTTACATTAAGTAAATCATGTTTTTCTCCTGTTAATCTGTCTCTATCAGTGTAATTTTCAGGAAGCTAGCAACCCTAAGAGGCTTGAGGATAACTTTTTCCTCCCCTACAGTGGCAGGTCCCCTCTGAAAGTTTTTGAGTCTGGGGAGGATGGAGATGTATGCAGAGGTTTGGCAATAGTGCCATTAACGGACGGAGAAGGGAGTTATTTTAAGAAATCACTAGAAAATCCAAAAACACAAGGTTACATTTCAGGACAAGGTTAAAATATATATATATATCCTGTAGCAAAGGGAAAGTTCCTGTGAGTACCTTAATGAATCTAAGTACCCAACAACTCAAAACGTTGACTCCTTGATTGTGTGCATTTTTTAATCTCAATATTTAGTACCACATTGAGTTGACAGGGTCCAGGTCTTTAGTAAATAGTAAAACCAGTTCCACGGGATGAACTGTATTTCCAGAAAATAGACTTTTCTAGAAAAAAGAAACTTGGCCGGCAGAGTAGACTCTGCAAGGACATACCATTACACTATAAGAATTTCAACGGAAAATGGAAAGGAAAATCCTCTGAAATATGTTTATCAGCAAATGACCTGATCAGCTATGATCCATCACAGGCAGATCATGGCTCTGTAAATCAGTACATCCCAGAAAGCAAGTTTAAATGGATTTGAGATTACTGACACTTCTTATTAAAGTTCCCTCATAACTCAAGGAAGGAACACATAATGCCCAAAATGTTGCACCTTTTAAAACTTCATAGGTTATCTTATTTAAAACAGAAAACTTTCTTATTTTAGGCTCCTTTATAAACAGCTTAAGCCACTAAGATTTAAAAGTAGAGCTGACAGTTTTTAAAGACTCTGTTTGAGGTTGCATGCCATTTTTGGAGCACAGAATGCTTCCTATCACGGACCAGATCAGTCAGTCCAAGGCAGCTCACTTGATAGCCTCCTCAGTGAGGAGACAGAATGATGTAACACACCGTCTCAAGACAAGGAGTCAAGGAGAACAGCAGCCCCAAGCACACGAAAAATCCTTAGGGGCCTCTTACTGGAACACTGGGGAGAATGCATCTGTTTTCACAGAGTCAACAACTCGGAAGCCTTTGTCTTTAGGCAAATCACTTTGAAAATGATCCCTGCTTTGGGAGGAAGACCCTGGTGGAGCCAGATTTCCTAATTTGCAAACCTTGGTTGACCTCAGTTCTTGGAATGACCTTAAATGTGAATCTTGAATGCATCGTTTTCAGTTGTACTAATTAGTTTTACATACTTAAGCAGTATATGTAAATTTATGTAAATCAATATTCTCTTTTTTTTTAATGTAAAGTCAAATAAATATGCATGCCCTAGATTATATGAAAGGAATGCAGTTTAAAGTTTCTTTATTTTAGACGAACTTTCACTTTGTACAGTAATAGTGGAAAATAATCACCTTTGATATTTTTAAGTAACCCTATAACAATAAATTCTAAGCCTTCCAATTAACTTTCATAGCAGGCATGCTTCAATCTTTGTTTCCTCAATTTTCAGGTAGAATCTGATGCCCTGTGTTTATTAGCTGATGTTGATACATTTCCAATAGACAGGATAAATAATATCAGAAAGTTCAACTAGGATCATGGAATGTAAAGACATTAATATTTCCTTATTATCAGGGACCTCCAGGGTTATTTTTATCTCTTTCCGTAGAGTCAATCAATTGTATTAGTATTATAGTCTATTAAACAAAATCTCTCCAAGTAACTAAGACAAAATGAGTTCAATAAACGTGTACAGGGACATATCTCACTAGGCTAATCCTGATTCAAGCCTAATATTTGAAAATAGTGGTTTGTGTAAATTATGGGAAGACTTTTTTTTAACAAACTTTTGCATTTATATGATATATGGAACATCAAGAATAATGTAAGTTTTTAGTTTACTTTTTTGCTTATTCAGAACTCAAAGTGGTCACCTAAATCTTGATTGTACTTGCAAATTAGAGTTTATAGAGTCTATAACTGGAGAGATTTATAATGTTCAGATTACAGGAGAAAAAATGTATACACACACACACACTCTACATACATACACACACACACAAAGCATGGAATGTCCTATACAAATTCCCCATAGAATTAGTTCCAACATAAACTAAAAATAATATACAGAATAGATTCAATAACTCAAAAATCATTATTCACTAGAAATAATCAAGCCCCATATAGCTAAAGGCAATTTCTCTCCTGGTCTTACATGAAAACTTTAATTTTTTTCTGTTATATCCCTGTTAGCATTTGAATGAGTATTTTCTAGTATCAGAGCTTGTATACCAACTGCAAAGAACTCTCTTTTCCTGCTATTAATGATGTTTTTTCATATTGTTACATCTCCATCATGTGTATTTGGATCATTCTATTATGGTTTTCCGAGAAATTACTTACATTTCCCAAATATGTGTTCAAAAAATATCTGTTTCAGTTCCTGTTCTTAACAGTGAGGTACCTTCTCTTTCTGTTTTCCTTTACTTTATTAAGAAAAATCATACAATACTTGGAAATAAGCAAACAAAAAGAGCATGCTTGTACTTTTAATATCAGACTGGTTTATTGTTTTGCAGTCAAATCCAAAGATTGTTTAATTCACCAGGAAAAAAGTACCTGTGCTTGGTTTAGCTATTTAATTAGAGTTATGTGTCAATTTGTAGATTTCTAATCAGTAGAAAACATAATCCCAAAGTTATAGTTTTAATGTCTTGTGGAATATTAATCAGTTTTATATGTAATTTAAGAACCTTATTTTAATATCCATATTGAAAAGTATATCTTTTCTGATGGCTATATAATCTTCAATCCTCAAAGTCTTTTGAAACTAGCTTTATTACCCTCCTGGCTTCTTCATTAATTAAGGAGTTTAGTAAAATATCTGACACGTGTCCACTCTATATTTGTATGAGAGTCATGTTTTTAACCTTTGCAACTACACTATGACAATTCAGTGCTCTATTTCCTTCTAAACTGTGATTGCCTCCTTCATATACAAATGAATTCTCCTTTTAAAAGAAATTGAAATATTCTAGATAAGCCTAAATCTAAAGCCTAATTCTTCTTTCCCTTCTCTAAACCTGCCTTATGCTACTAAATCAGATCATTTCTCTGATGGAATTGCTGTTAATAGTTTGGTATTTATCCACCATGGCTTTTTGCACGTATTTACACATATCTGTATGTGTGCATGTTAACTTAAATAGTGGTAAACTGTGGGGTAGACTTAGATGATAGATTGGTTAAGCAGTTAACCTCATCAGTAAATATTGAAAAAAAAATAGAGTATTTTGCCAAACTATTCAATGGGATAGTTGAATGGAGAAACATATTTTTCAGGGATTAAATTCTAAAGTTAGCAAGGAAGAGAAAGATTGTTACAGAAAAAAATTACCTCTGAAAATATATCTGGTGTGTGTATGCCACCCCGCAGAAACTGTTGTCAGTTGTGTTATCCAGTCCAAACTTATTCTGCTTGCTGTGCAGTAGACCAATAAATCTCCCCCAGGGAATAATGACTTTATTTGGAAAGCCGGCGGATTGAGAAGATGGCAGACAAATGTCCTGGAGAACCATCTTCCCCAAGGCAGAATTCAGGTTCTTTTTATGCTAAAAGGGGAGGGGTCGGGTTGGTTGTTTCAAGCTTCTTGGTGTCAGAATCCTTTGCTCTTGCAGCTGTCTATGTAGGTCAGGTCATGATGTTCCTGTAAACTTCCAATAAGACAAATACTATTCTCTGTTCTGCAACTTTGTATCTTTATATGAATGGAAAAGTGTTAAACCCTTATAGATCAGAGCCTTGAGAACGGGCTCTCCTGTATATTTCAGGCTATAGGCGACATTCTTTTACAAAAGGCGCAGAACCAGCAATAATTAAGCACCAGGAACAGAGCACAGGTTTAGAGCCAAAGGAACAGATCTAATATGGAATTAGATTTGTTCTTCTCTATTACAGTTTCTCTAAGTTAACTCTGTCTATTTTAAATATTGTTTGACTCAATTCCTAATGGGAAATCAAGGAGAGCATATTGTTTCATAATTTTATTTTTCTTTCTTATAATAAACTTTGTCAAATGTATTGCATCTCTTGCCTGAGACACAAGCCCATTGAGCTAAGCGAGAGATGTTAAATGTTTTAGTCCTCTATCATATATAAACAATTCTGAGAAAATTTTGTGGAGTTTTTGTAAGTTAAAATTGTGTTTTATCAGACTCTCCCCTGCAGCAGATTGATCTTTTTGAAATGTAAATCAGATCACATTTCTCCAATCTTTTTACCATGGCATTTTTCATCTCTCGCTACAATTTAGGAGCCCCAGGGAGAGAACAGTAAGTGGCACACTTGGTAAATATCTGTCAAGTGAATGGATTGCTGTTAATTGAAAAGAATCAACATATGGTTAGTCCATCAATGTTCTATCGATGCATTTTAGAAATTGTGAAATCTTTACTTGTTTTGAAATAATCTATATCCACTTACTAGTAGAGACAGCACAATTGTTTTATTGAAACATTTGATAAGCTTATTTATTTTTTAGTCTATTTGATCTGTTGCTTTCTTAGAAAAGTGTGACAAAACATCTTGCTAAAGTTTTGGATTTGTCATTTTAGCAGTTGTCACTTCTTGAAATTCAAAGTAAATAGACACAACATTGTAAAATGATTATAATGTAATAAAAAAGTTAAAAAAATTAATAAAAAATAAAAATAAAAAAATAGAAACACCTAAAAATATAAAGTAAATAAAGAAATTTTTTAGGTTCATGAAGATTTGTGACTATTGGATCACTTTGGTATCTTGCTAGTTCTATTAATATGAATTGTGTCTCTTAATAGCCTTCAGGGCATGTTGCTTTGAATTTGGTTTGGATTTTTGGTTTTGTTCTGTTTGTCATTTCATCTGAGCAGTTTGGGTTCCAAACCAATAAAAATTTAATGAGACCTAATATGCATCTTTATCGCAACTGATAGCCACTTTGGGTTTTCTATCTGCCATACATTATTGTTATTGTCTTAGTTTCCTTCCTACTTTTTGTTGAGTGTTGAGTCCTCTTTGTGCTGATTTTCCAATCTGTCTGTTTGAGTGGTATGATCTCTTATTATATATCCCTGAATACATGGCACACTTATTTGCACCTGTATTTTTCGAATATTAAATGTGAATGAGTGTCCATAGTTGTCTTCTACTAAAACAAGACCTGTGGAATGCTGTTACTTCGTCTGACTGTTTCCCCTCCCCAGCCCACAAACCACTGTGAATATTATGGAGGAATTTTATTTCATAGTCTTAGAATTTTTTGTTTACAATCAACACTGATTGACTTTACATCTCTGGGCTATAATTTTCTTATGACACTTTGCCAGGCCTATTGTGTCCAGAGCTTATGGTACAAACTCACTGAGCTAAATCATAGGCATTAATTTAATTGTTATCTTCTTTATTATTTTTTATAAATATATTTCTTTGCATTTTTTTCAAAGTTAACTTTGGACTTGATAAATGCTCACTTTTTCAAACCTAGAGAAAATGAGACTGAAGTGACTATGGAAATTACTTACCCCAGACAGAAATTGCAATTCAGAAAACGACTGAATTGCCAGCTCAACAGATGAGCATTACAATCTCTATTTAAGACAGTTCTGAATTGCATTTTTAGTCCAAGTGCTAGGAAAACTAGATTGCTTTTTTCCCCCAACACATGTGCTAACTTTTCTACATGCCTATTTTTGTTTGTGTGTTTTGCTATCTATCATTAAGGGTTCTAAAGAGCAAAACAGAAATCCGCTTAGGTATTTCAAGCAGAAAGAGAGCTGGGGTCTTTACAGAATTGTTGGGAGAAATAAAAAGATGGGGTGGCTGTACTCGGATCAGGAACGGTAGGAAGCTAGGAGTGCAGCTGTGAACTCTGTATTCCCCCATGGCCGCCATGCCAGGGGTCTGCGTCTGGCAGCCATAGGAGCCTACATGTGTCTGCTGTTGTGGCTTTAAGAATCCAAACAAACAAACAAAAAAACACAAGCAACAACAAAAACAAACAAACAAACAAAAAGAATCCAAACAGGGCTTGCCTACTGCAGCCAGTGCTACGGAAGGGGGAAAAAAATACCTTCTGCCTGCTAATTGCATGTGAGGGTCTCCCACTGATGGAACCCACACTAGAGCTTTGGTGGCAAAGAGGTCTGAGAAATTCAGTTTCTCAGAATCTGAACTACAGGAGAAGTGTAAAAAAAATGTTGGGAATGATGCTAAGATAGCAAAAGAAAATTGAGCTTACCCAAAAGATAAGAAATAGCTTTTTTCTTATCTCTTCCAACCCATACTTTATTTCTTCTTTATATCCATATTGAAAGCTACTCCTTCTGCAAAGTTGAGTCTCATATCCCTCATATAATGCAAACCCAGTGTTCTTCAAATCCCCAGTGCCCACATACATCTCTTCCTGTATTGAACATATTCTTCTTTGTATATAGTAGTTTTTGTTGCACCTTATCTCTTCTCAGGAGTCTAGCTTTCTGAAAGGGGGAGAACTAGTACAAGCTATTAACATTAGGGATTAAAGATATGTTTTCAATATTAGATAGGAAATCAGCATCCACATTTTAGTCACTTGCAGAGCCGGTCTTTGCCCTGTATTATGATATTGACTTAGTTAATAGTAGACATCGCTACCAATAATAGAGGGTCTGGGGGATTCAGTATAGAAAACCTTACACTAGATCTAGTGTACGGCCTCAAGTGAAGATAAAAAGCATGGATTCAAACTTCCTTTGTTTTCTACTGATTTGAAATAAGTTTACATGAATTCATTGATGAATGCTCAGCTGGAGGAAAATGACTTTGTTATTTTCTCTGTTTCCAAACACAATTGAGTTGCTCTATTGACTAGACACAAGTGAAATAGATCTACCAGGCTTCACTGTCTCAAATCATGACATTGTGCCATGGTGTCTATATTAATAAAATCTGTAAATGAACAATAAACCAGAGGATTTCCTTCAAATGAAAATAACTTAGTAGCACACATTCTTTTTGGAGTAGTTCATGAAGGAATGTAATACCTAAGAAGGGTATAAGTTTTGAACCCAGAGAAATGAATTACCAACCATCAAACTTAGTGTTTCACCATAGCTCTTTTCTATTTAAAGTAAGAAAAATAATTCATTGATAATTAAATGAAATAATATACATGATAGCATTTTTCAAATTGTCCCACAACAGCTTGATGCTGTAACAAATGTTCACTTCTTACCATGTCCCAGTCACAGAGAGAAGCATTTTATCATCGACTCATTTAGTTCTTATAACAAAACCCTATAATCTAAGTTTTATTAAGATTCCTTTTTTTGTAGATAAAGAAGCAAAACTTTCCCAAAGTTCCCCAGGGCCTTGGTGATAGAGCAATGGTACAGTCGTGACTCTGTCTGGATCAGATATGCTTAATCGTTATCCTACAAATGAGAGTGAAACTGCTGTATCTGATAGTAGCAGGGAGAGTAGATAGTAAATCAATTGAAACATGGGTTAAAATGGAAAAATCATAAAAATCTACGTAGCATTTGTAACCTAAAATATATACATGTTGATTTTGCCAACCTCTCAGAGTTATGAATCATTTTCTTATATAAAACACAAAGCTGTTATTCATCTACAATTTTCAGTTTTGATTTCTTTAATTGGAAGAAGGATTTAAACAAGTGCTGATTTATCCCAGTGTAAAATGTCTCCTTGGCGCTGTCCAACAGAACTTGGGGAATGATGAAAATGTTCTATATTCATGCTGTTCAATTCGATAAACATAAGCTGCATGTGGCTATCGAACACAGAGCAACTAAAACACTGAATTTTTAATTTTATTCTATTCTGTTAATTTGGATTTTAATATGAAGAGCTATATGTGGCTAGTGGTCATTGTATTGATTTATATGTTCCCAATCCACAGCCCCAACAGCCCACCACCAAAGAGTTTACAATTTCTTTGTCCACATCTTAATTCAGTAGCAGTTGGGAGAGCTACATGGATCACCAGGCTATTTCAAAGCACTCAAGTTTTTTCATGGGCAAAAATACCAAACATTTTATGTTCTTTTTTCTTTTTAGTTTATGCAATGATTAATATGCTTACCTAATTGCAAAAGAAAGTTTCAATGATATAAAATGTTGTGAAACAGCGCTTCTGACTCCTGGGAAGCATACAGCTCAACGGGTGGAAACGCAAGTACACGGACATACCAGAGGCAGAGCAATGGCTTCAGATATTTGGTGTGCTGTGAGCATCTGTAAGTATGATGCTTTATAGGAAGAAAGGAGTATGCCTGACATTGGGTGAACAGATTAAAAGGTCAGATAAAACCAGTCCTATAAGTCCATGAGTGTGTCTGTTGATTGCACACTCTCAACAAAAATCAAATAAATAAATAGACAAAATAATATTAAAAACGTGGTAATGGAAAAGTTATTTACACAGAAAAAACCCAACATGCAAACTCACATATGACAAAGTCAATGAAAAAGGGTAAAACAAAGTTGAGAGAATGCAAAAAATAATTTAAAATATGCCTTTAAAATATCTGTTCTCCTAGTTACAGGTCTCCCATTTGAAAAACATGTTTTATGAGACATTCTCATTCTAAGTGAAGCCATGCTGATAAGAAAAAGAAAAATTCTATTGATGTGCTTCATGAGAAATTCCTCAAAACTACCTGCTAGGTTGCTGTGAGAAAATGACTGGCTCAAAATGAATCTTAAGTAGCCCTTTGCCTCCATCCTGAAAGTGCCCTCTTTCAGTTACTACACCTGCAGAAACAGGTGTAGCCAGGTTATAAAAGGCAGCTTGACTGGTTATGTGCCAGATCAAAGTACAATGTATATTTGGAAATAGAAAAATGGCTGGAAAACAGGAAATTTAAATGAATGTGGCCCTGGGGGCAGTAACAACAGATGTGCTGACAATTTATGAATATTTTACTGTAAATGCTCTCTTGTTCTCCTATTAAATAAGGAATTGCGTAGTGCCAGACGCTATATACCATGATGTCGGATGCTTCATTAGAATAACTCAAAAAAAACTGGAATTATGTAAAAAATAAAACTCAGGAATGTGTGCATTTGACTTCTGTTCAGTTCAGTAACACTGTTGGGTCCACGGGCAGGGATGTCCACATCCACAGCATGGATATACTTAAACAGGAAATAATAAATATCCACTCACTCACAGGGTGGGCACACCCATAACCAGTCACAAAGGGGGAAATTATTTTTGGTGGTCCACTGCCTCTATCTTTTTATCATTTGATACATTTGATAAAGAGTGAGTTTCACAACTCTTGAGAGAGGTTGCTAACATTTGCCTGGGGCTCAGCGTAGGCAGGTCATCTTTAAGTTTCTCCAAACAGCGTCACTAGTTAGGTTGAGCTTTATACCTAGAACTGCATACGGACAGACCACAACAGGAGAGAGTCCTGAAGGGCTTCCATATGTAAGAGCAGGGTCAGTTTATTCTCCCCTTCTCCACATGGATGCAAATCAAACCTAAATATGAAATCGGTATAACCCAGGATTGTTATTTTATAAAAATAAGACTATAGAGTATAATGTTCAGATTTGTCTAACATTATGTGTTTGCTGGGCCCATCCTGAAGATGGAAAATCACAAATAGTCTTTCCAAAACACTCATGGGATACATCAAAATGGACTTGAAGAAAAAACTGTCATGGACCATCATGTTCTCAAAATTTGCAGACTCCCCAAAACCTTCTAAATGACTACGAGGGGACCTTTGGGTATTACAAGAGCTTTAATAATTAGAATGTGATTCAAGAAGAAGACTAAAATCTTTAGTAAAAAGCCTCCAAACCCATGAAATATTTTCATGAGATACTAGTCCTTTTGTGCTTTCTTAAAGGAGAGAAAGGATTGAATTGTTGAGAAGTGATGAGCCAATTCCCAAAGGTTGGTAGTATCCAATTCTATCAAGAAAAAAGCTTTCCATTACCATTATAATTCAGAGAAATGAGAAAATTCATGAAAAGGGGACAATATATTGATATGAAAGCTAGGGTTAGAGTTAACAAAGACAAACACACCAAATCAAAGTATAAACTTCACCCTCACACTACAATGACATGATCCAACTTCACGTGGGAGAGTATTGTTGATTTAAATCAATCGACCAAAACAGAGACTATGCAGCAGAGAGGAAGAAACACCATCAAAGAAATACTTGGTGTGGCAATTGTTAATAGAAGCTGCAGAAAAATAATCCTTTCGAAATTGTTAGCTAAATTTCCTTCCGTTGCAAATCCCATGCCAATCCAGTCTCGGTGATCTGGAGGATTAATTTTCAAGGTTTATGAGGAATATTAGTACATTTAAAGGATTTACCAAAATAAATACATGGTCAAAACTGAATTTGCTCTACACTCATGAAACTATTGCCACTATTTCCATTTATTGCTTTTTAAGTATTTAATGGAAAAAAAATCTAATATGTATAGGTTGACTTTACAATTTGTAACAAAAACAATGACAGTGACAAAAACAGTTAAATTCACATTTTGTTCAAAGGAACTTTCCCAAGACTGTGGTCATAGTATTCATTTATTTTTGTTTTCTCTGTATTTTTGTCATGTTTTGTTTATAATAGCAAGAGTCTCGCAGCTTGATAAATTACATGTCTTGTTTATTGTTTAGGGGCTTGAGGGTTTATTTAAAAAATGTTTTCTTTTAGATTTTTTTTAAAATTATGGTCATCTGAAAATGCTGACAGATAAACAAACACATAGAAGTATTTTGGTCATTTTGTGATATCTGTATTATTCAAAAATCTAACAATGTTTCTTAGATTAGTATATATTACTGTACAATGGTACCAAAGAAACATCTGTAAATCTTGCCTTTAAAGGACTAAACTGATTTTCCATTAGAAATAATTTTCTGTGTACTACAAATCACAAATATACACAGCCCTGAAGGTAAATATTATTTAGGTAAATAAACAAGCTTAAAGTCAAACAAAGAATGTAGCTCTAAAGTCACCAGTAAGCTTTATTCTTTTTGTTTTTATCTTTTAAGTCAATTAAGCATGCTATATTTTTACAAACTAAAATAAGTTCAAACTCGTTCTGCTTGCTGCACGACAGGCCAATAAATCAGGAGACAAGGTGCTGGGGCAAGGAATAATGACTTTATTCGGAAAGCCAGCAGACCGAGAAGATGCAGAATAACATCCTGAAGAACCATCTTCTCCAAGTCAGAATTCAGGCTCCTTTACACTAAAAAGGGGAGGGGGTGTGGTTGGTGGTTGCAGACTTCTTGGTGTCAAAATCTTTTGTTCTTGCACTTGTCCACATAAGTCAGGTCATGATGTTCTTGTAAACTCTTAACAGACATTGTTAATTGCTATTAACATCGTTGCTGTAATAACACTGTTAAAAGGTTATTCTGTTCTGTAACTTTTTATTTCTGTATGAATGGAAAATGTTATACCTTTAAAGCTCAGAGCCTTGAGAATTGTCTATACTGTATATTTCAGGCTATAGGCAACATTCTTTTACAAAAGGTGCAGAACCAGCATGACTAAGCATTGGAAATAGAGCACAGAGTTAGAACTAAAGGGAAAGATCTAATAAGAAGTCAGATTTGTTCTTCCCTATTACAATATTGCTAACATTTAAAAATTTCCCCCAGTATTTTCTTTTAAAATATAATCAATAAATATATCAAACTGTATTATGACTATGTGTTTGAGGAGGATGGGGGCCACATTATTTAGGAACTATGTGCTGGCAATTCTCCAGTAATAATCAACCCATGAACACTGGATTTACTAACCTCAGAGATAAACAAAACAAAACAATGCAAAGCAATAGTTCTCCAGAAAGAAAGCTTGTTTAAAAAGAAATAATTTGTCTTTTGTAAAAACTATTAATTAGTTACAGGAATAATTTGAACTTGCCTCATATAATTGTTGTAGAGAAAGACATCATCATTACGATAATAACTACCACTAAAATAGTGGAAAATATGGATATGAGTGATTTGGTAGGAAACAAACTCATTTATAGCTAAACTGAAATGAAACTAATAAAGTTTTGATGGTTATTATTGAATTATAGGCCATTTATGAAATTGCAGAAATATGTTTCAGAACCTACACAGCATACTTCTTGTTCTAGCCAAATATATAATGATCCCACTTTTTCCTCTATAGCTTTCGTCTTGAAGCCCTAGGGGGAAAGTGACAGAGTAGGAACCAGATGCCTCATTGATATTATAGAGCAGGAAAATTGCAGCTTGCAGCAATAGTTATGGTTGGGCTTATGTAGTTGTCATTTAAAATCAACAAACAGCAATCTGTGTGTTTTGGGTGCCCAGTACTGTGCAGGACACATTCAATTAGAACGGAGAAAGAAATTCTGTGAGTAATATATATACACACAAACACTGGACTGTCTTTCGGGCACAAAGCTTAATTTGTTGTTAGGACTTTTTCTCTTGCTTCATAAAAGAGGTCATTTGTGTTTCTATTACTCTTGGTTCACAGCGGTTAGGTTTGAAACAGCTAGAGACACTGACTCAGTTTAATTTCAAGGCACTTCATAGACACAGTCTGCTTTTCCATGTTTTGACTGATAATAGACTGACATTTTTGTATTTATAACTACGTCTGCTATTACGAATTCAAACACCCAGTTAAACAAATATTTATCTTGACTTTGTGCAAGGGACCACACTGGGTACTGAGGGTGAGTCTTGAATGAGAGGGACAGATATATCTGAGAGCTATATATTTAGAATTTGATGGTGTCCACATTTAACAGAAAAAGCCCTCATGATTAATTAAATTTTAGCACTTTAAAATTCCATGCTCATTTAAAAATATAAACTATACGTAAGAAAGTTGGATCTAGAAGACTTTTCAATTCTAAGGTGATCAAGGTCCAAATTTTATATTATTCAACCCAAGGCATTTGAGCACATTAATATAGTCAATGCATGGATTAGATGTTATGGAGACCACAATAATAAAACACTTCTTCTCAGTTTACAAAGCTTCATTTTAGCCTAGTAACAATTTGAAGTTTGCAGATGGAAACATTGAGTCTAGGAACAATTTGCATTAAACCTCTAATTGTCGTGTGTAGAGGAATTTGGGGAAATTGTTTCTTTTGTTTCCTTTTCTGTGTCTTTCTTTTTTATTGCTAGCCTCCAATCAAGGCCTCCTTTAGACCCCTCTTTCAGCTGCTTCTTTCTTTCAGCCAGTCTCCAATATTGAGGTCCAGTATGCCCAGTCTCCCTGGAATGGACCGGAGTGTGCTTACTCGTAGCTTTGAGACCTTGTTTGTCCTTTAGTCATTGGTGGTCTTCAAGCACCTCTTGGCTCATTGCTCTGGGTGCTACTCTTTAACTGATGTTAAATGTTACAACCCTAGTGTGAAGTCCTGGTTTAAGAATGTGTTACTGTCCCTTGAGGGGAAATTGAACATAGGAAAGAAACAAGTTTACCCATCCCCCTTTTGGGTCTTCTCTGGGTTCTCATACTTCAGTGATACTCAAGTCTGGGCTAGTGACTCATCCCAGGATGAGAACTGGTTGCTAGTCTCTGCAGGAGACATAGTACCAATATTTGCTAGAGCTAGAAAGGACTCTTTGTGTGTTCCTTTTATAATTTACTTTCTTTTTATGTTAAAAAATATACTTTGTACTCTCTTTCAAATGAATTTCAATCTCTATTGTTCAATGACTTGGCCCAAGAGCCATCCAGCAGCCTTCATGTTCCACTGTCTTTTCTGTTATGCAAATAAAGAATGTCCAAGATAGGATTTCTTTCCAGATGGAATCTTTACTGCCAGTGGCATATATTTTTAAAAAGTAACCACTGTAGTTGTTTTAACTCAAATACGTGAAATGTAGATTGTGTACCAAGATTTAGAGAAATAAAAAGAGTTGCAAACAGATATGTTACAAGTGGGAAAACATCTGCTTAGAAAAGATAAACATTGGATAGTAATAGTGTGACAGTGTTAAGGAGATCTGACTGAGATGCTTGAGAAAAATTTTAGTAAGTAGCAAAACATTCATTTATGCTCTCAAAACATATTTATGTCTAAGAACTAAGTATACTTAGGGTTGGGGATACAAAGATGAACAGACTAGAGTCCTTGCCCTCTGAGAGCTCACAGTCTAGTGTGAGAACATGTTACATATTTAGCATTTTATGTATACTTGCTTACAAGAGGCTCTGGGAGCATTCATTTGAGTCTGTTGTCTCAGCCTGGAGCCTTTGGTTAGTGAGTCAACATCTGTCGTTTTTACTTACATAGCATCCCTTCTCTCTTCTTTTACGAACACTGTATCAACTTTCTACTGAGTAATTCCCTTGACCCACTGCATGCTGTATGTGGGGACTCTCTAGCAAATGTATGTGACTTGTTTGGTCAAATGTACCAATTAGGCAAACATCTGGTAAAAAATATAGAAATAATACATTATATAACAGGGAAAAACAAATCTGACTCCACAGTAGATCTGTTCCTTTAGCCCTAACCCCGTGCTCTGTCTCCTGTGCTGAGTCATGCAGGCTCTGTCTGCATCTTTTGTAAAAGAATGTTGCCTAGAGCCTGAAATATATGGGAGGGCCCACTCCCAAGGCTCTGACCTTTGAGGGTGTAACACTTCCCATTCAGACAGAGATAAAAGTTGCAGAGCAGAGAATAACTTTTGTCTTGCTGGAGGTTTACAGGAACATCACTGACCTTAGTGGAGAGCTGCAAGAATCAAGGATTCTGATGCCAAAAAGTTTGCAACCACCACCAACATCTTCTCCCCTTTTTAATATAAAAGGAGGCTGTGTTTTAACTTGGGTGAGATGGTTGTCTAGTACATGGGTCCCCCATCATCTTGGTCTGCTGGCTTTCTGAATAAAGTCATTATTCCTCACCCCAAAACTTCATCTCCTGATTTATTGGCCTATCATGCGGTAAGCAAAATGAGTTTGGACTTAGTAACATGTGTTTTTATAAATGAATAAAGTGTCTTTGGGAAATATCCAAAGTATTTTCTACAAGTGATTGCTTTAAGAGGAAGCTTTAAGAGGAGAAAAATAAGTGACTAGAGAACAGTGATGAGTGAGGGACTTAATTATTTTCCTGTATAGTGTTTTGAACCTTTCACAATTTTTCTAAAATATGTATGCATAATCTACTCAGGAAAAGAAATTAAATATATATCAAAGCCAAAACAAAAACAAAAGCAAAATCAAACCATCATGAAGGTTTGATATGTTCAAGCCTCTGTAAGAATTAGGCAGAACCATATGGAATTGATGATCCTTGACAGTTTCCTCTTTAAAGTTTCTTCTTTAAAATTTTCTTTGAAAAGCAAGCCCAAGTGGAAAGGCAAGGAGAGAGAATACAGTCAAGCCAACAGTCGCTGGTTATTCTTACCAATGACTTATAGCCCTCCATTATTTTGTTTTGTGTGTGTGTGTGTGTGTGTGTGTGTGTTTCATATTTTATTTAACTCTATCCCTGTTTAATTCTCCAGGTCTGCCACTTGCAGTCTGCCAGTACATGAAGATGGCTGGTCACCCTAAGTAATACAACTGGTAAGTCACAGAACCAGATTTGAAACCCAGGTATTTATGACTTTTAAAGCTCATACTTGCTTAATTAGGCCACCCTACCTTGGGACCAAGAGTGGAATGGCAGCTCATTGGATTTCAGACCCTATAACCTATTTCCCCTTTACTGATCTATGACAAGTCCCTTCATCTCATGTGTGCCTCAGTTTCCTGAGCCATACAATGTAAATAATATCCCTCAATCTGCCCACCTCATGGTGGTTATAACACTCAAATAAGAACACGTACGTGGAAGGACTTTGTAAACTCTAAGGTTTATTTAAATGCACGCAAGTGTTACCTGTTATCAGCACAGTGATCCAGACTCTGTGAGCAGCAGTGGTCTGCGAGCAAAGACAGCGGAGTGAGGATAATGGGAGAACAAGAAATGAAATTAGAATGTGAATGATGCCTTTTATTTTTTATGGACAACAATAAATACCAGGGAGGAAATACATCAAACATGTGACATTTATTCCCAAATAAACTAGCCAGTAATTATTATGAAATATTTCAAGAAATCCAGAATAATATTTTGTCAGTTCAAACCAGCATGACTTTATTTTATGCAAGGCACTGAACAAAAATTAACATTTTGAATGTACTCCAAGGCTCCGTGAGTTTTATGAAGTTAATTTGACAGAAACAAGTTTCAGTGAAAGAACGTTAACAAAAAGCCGTTTTGCTTTTTCCCCTTATTCCACATTTTGGACTGATGAAAGTGTTGGAATATGAGCATAGCAGTTTTCGGATGAAATGAGACTTCTGTCAGCAAAAGAAACGCCTAGTCATTCTGCTTCCTCCCGGGCTCTTTCAAGCAGGAGGCGCAAAGGACCAGCGAGCGCCAGGCCTGCAGGCGCGGAGTCCGGGCGCAGGGCCGGCACAGGAGCGCGCCCCCTGCAGCCGCGCCCTCGGGCTGGGGGGACCGGGGCCGGGAGTCGGCGGCGGCGCTCGCAGCTGCAACGCTGGAGGCGAGAAACTCAGCTACAAAACCCTCGGGAGAAGCGTGCCTCTGTCTGGCCTTGGGCTCAAAACCGGTTATCTCGATGTTAATCACCCAGGAAGACAAGGCAGCAGCAGCAGAAGACAAGCTGGCAGCAGCAGGAACAGCGACCAGCCCTAAACTATGACTCGAACTTGAATTTTTACCCATGACGACCTGTGTGACAGCCTCTGTCTTCTGTACCCATCATTACCGAAATGACATCAGCCACTAATTAGGTTTCCCTCTCTGGAGGAGAGTGGACGCTTCTCCTAAATCTGAGTGGTCACTTGCTGTCCAGTGCTTCATTTGAGTTCACTAAATCATTAGTAGCAGTGTGATGCGGACAAACTCCCTGATTTTACAGAACACGTGTTTGGGTGTTGTAATGAGAATAGCTAGCATTCTTTGAGCACTTTCGATGTACCAGAGCCTGTTCTAAATAAACCCTTTGCAAACATGACTCATTTAACCACAAGACACCTCTAGAAAGTGGGTAGATTACTGTTCCTATTTTTCATATGTGGAAATTGAATGAAGCACAAGGAGATTAAATCAATGTACCCAAGATCATGCAGCTACTAAATTGAGGAACAAAGTTTTAAATAGTTTTCATCTGCCTATAGAGCTTGCAGCCTTCACCGCTGTAGCCTAGTGCCACGCTTTATGATCGAAAACTAGCTAATAGTAAGAAAATCACACCTGCATATTGACAACAGAGAAATGTTTTCTTAATGGGAAAAATATACATGGATGTCTCTTGATGTTGTTTACCTTATACTACCTTTTACTGAAGGCCTACTGAACAAGTTGGCTTAAGTACTTGCTATATGCCAAAAATAGGCAACAAAGCATATATTTTTGAAAGAATATATCATTTGATATGTATGCATATATATATATATATATATATATATTTTTTTTTTTTTTTTAAGTATCAAGCAGTCACCTTGGCAAACCTCAGAACATTGTTCGACATTTTTGCACGTATCTTACTGATTGGCAGCGTTTCTATTTTGAATTATATAGGATGGGGCACCAACATCTGTTCCGTGTATATGGAGCCTAAATGCCTTAAATGAGATCTGAACAAGCTGAAGTTTCTGGTGACTTTTAAGATGCTGCAGGCACAATTTTTTTTTTCTTCTCCTTCAATTACTATCATGTCACTTTCAAAAGAATACTAGTTTCCTTTCCTATACTTTGGAATTGTTAGGAAAGGAATTTCTATTGTGCATCATTTGTCAACTCCCAGGGGAAAAAAATAACATGAAGTGAAAAATAAACATTATATTATATATTATTACATCCTTACTGTTTGTGCTTTTTCCCCAATATGGAAACTTAATTAAGTAAAAATAATGAACATAGAGGGCAATTTCAGGGTTATAATGACTTCTTGGGAAAATCTGAGGGTTTTGCAAAATCTGAGTCCAATAAAGCTGTAACAGTCAGTAATCCCCAGGAAATGTCCTTCACTAAAGTCATTACTGCTATTCAGGGAAAAAAAAAATATGCATGCTTTTGGAGTTATTTCAAAATTATGGATTTGTTTTTAAGGCTGATGCCATTTTAATTGCTATTGCAGAATATCTGTAGAGAATGAATGTCAAATACATTGGCCAATCACATTAATCAAATTGCCTTCCAAATTCTTTTTGACTTATAATCATTTACTAGAACTCTTCATTAAAATTCCAAAGAAGGCAAAGAGTAATTAGATATGCTATTTGTTAACATTCAACCCTCAAAGAATCTGTAATTTTCTGTTGTTAGAACAGAGCCCATTTAGTTGAATTCTACATTCCATTGACCTAAAAACTACTGGAAAGAGCTTTTTTAATGTTTCTTCCCCCCAAATTTGCCCTATTAAAAAAAAAAAACTAATATAGACAGTTGAAAATCTGTTGTAAGAACTTGGAAATGTATTTCAAGCAGCTGACATGTTAAAAATTGTTAACAATCTTTTAATTTTTATGAAGCCTTTTAGTACTATTTTCTGTCAATCACTGATCAATTTGTTAAAACATTTATTAAAAGTATATCTGATGGTAACAATCATTAGGTTGCAGAGCAAAGCATAATCCCATTAAAAATCCAAATTATTATTCTTGAAGAGTCATTTGGAATAGAAATCCAATACCCTGCTCACACTTTCTCTGAATGCCCCAACCTATGACACTCATTATCTCATTATTTACATAGCAATATTCACATATGCCTACATTTTTTAAGCTTTTGGGTTGCTATGTCTGTTTGTGAAAGATAAAAGTTGAATTTGTTGTTCATTTGTTTAACGTGGACATAGAACCCAATACCATTTCTTATACATCATACATCTTCAAAATCTACTATGTTTGAAGTGAAGATCACTCTTTTGCTTACCGTATCTGTCATAATGAATGTTAATTTTTTTCAGAGTGCTGCTTA
This sequence comes from Vicugna pacos, assembly GCF_048564905.1. Classification (NCBI taxonomy): domain Eukaryota; kingdom Metazoa; phylum Chordata; class Mammalia; order Artiodactyla; family Camelidae; genus Vicugna; species Vicugna pacos. Next base: position 9,173,055 of record NC_132999.1, on the reverse strand, counting down.
GATTTAAGATGGATTCTTGGATTCTTAAAATAAGTTGAAAAGGCCCTGAAAAATTCTGTTGTATTTTGTCATGTCTTCCTCTACCACAGTCTTCTCAGGTCAAAATAGTATTTTCATATTCCATGCAGCCACTAGACCATAAAGCAAAGACCACCAGGAGATGTCTTTGTCTGAGTCTGGACTGGTTGCAGTGAGCATTAATGTGTAGACATTGGTGATCCTCTACACCTGGCACCTGTGGAACAAGAATTTTCTACTCAATAAGACCCTAAAAGTTTTATGCCCTTGTTGAATTTACAGTTCATCCCTAGAGGAAACGACCTGCACGTTAGGCAAAGGAAAGAACAATTTGCTAAAAATAGAATGTGCCTTTTTAAAATTATAAGAAATTCATTCATGAAAATCTTCTTAAAAAATCGGATTCTAAGGGGTTTGAGTGTCTTAGAGAGAGAGAATAGGATTACATGATGAAATGCTTTACATGGTTTTAAGAAGCCTGAACTGAGAAACATTTTAGATAGTACCATAATACAGGTACTGGATTTTCCCATAGTAATAATTTTTACATGTTCAGAAAAGGGGATTTAGGGTCAGCTGGGGCAATAAAAGCAACAAGGAAATGAATGTGAGAGAGAACTGAAGTGTGAGAAACAGCTGGAATGTGCATTATGCTGGAGCAGCTCTTTGATGGAACCTTTAGCCAGGACCACAGACCTCCTGAGATGGAGACAATAGTTAAATGTATGTGGAAAGTACATAGGTCGTCTGTCCACAGTCTAGTTATGCCACTGGCCATGTATATCCACATCTGTGACGTACAATTAGGTGTATCCTCATGGCTGAGGGCTATTTGATGATAGTTTTGTCTTCACATTAACTTATTTAAAATATTCTGATGACAGAAAGGAAGAATATCTTCATGAATGTATGTAAAATGCCTTATACCTCACTTTCTAGAATGTTTTGACGTATTTATATTGAATTTATTTAATCTGTAATTTTTCATTTATTTCTACAAACCAAAAGAAACAATCATGAAACAATATATGATCTGTGACTAAAACCAAGTCTCACAAAAAAGTTAGTGAAAGCAATCTCACAGATCTTACCAAAAGTAGGAGATAGGGAAAAAAAAAAGAAAGAAAGAAGGAAGCAAGAGGGCAAAGGAGGAAGTGTTTTATGACAGTGCCACACTCTGGGTTTTAAACACTGATCCTAATTATTCTCAACCATAAACAGTTTTTAAGCTCTCTATGTCACTATTCTTTTACTAATAATTATTTGGTATTTAACATTGTTAGTATTTGCTCTTAGGATTCTGTAATTGATAATGCTATATCATTTATTTTTTTCTCAATTATATGATTTTATTTAAGGTTATAGAGAAACCTAGACATAGACCATCTATAGGAGTCACAAGAATATAGTCGATTATCACTAAAGAATTAAAGTGCCTATTTGATTCTTTTGAGGAACATGGGTACAGGGACAATCTATTTTATAGCTATAATATGTAACATGCCTAATACCTAATACAATATTTAAGTGTATGGACTACATCCAAAATATGATTTTTTTTTCCCTTGCAGAGTGAAAGAATGAGTTCAAATGGATTAGATTTTATTAACCAACTCTATTGACTTTATTGTTACCCCCCATAAAAGGAAAAGACCCCAGTTCTTATCATACCTGAAAGAAGTTTACAGGTAGGAGATGGTGTGTTGTAGCGAAAGATTTTAAAAGATTTGTTTGGAAAAGAAAAAGTACACCTCTGGGACAGGCAGGGGGCAGGGCCCAGCAGTCCAAGGACTAGCACAGCAGTTAGCACCAGAATGGCCAAAGATTCAACCCCCAGTAGGCCTTGAGGCTCAAGGTGGTGGGAGATTTGACTTCCTTGAGCTTTGTTGTACGCCCATTGTAATACATTAACATGGTAAATAACATGCCCGCAGGCAGGCGCCGTGACACTCCCAAGGCTAGCCACAAAAGGTCACAGTGGGAAATGGCCAACTTCCTGGGAATCCCAGCCCCTTCCCCAGGCTACTTCGACTGGTCCTTCCACTTACTAGCATCTGAAGTTACTAAGCCCTTAAAAACTGACAACAGTGTGCTTCTCATGGCTGCCCCGCTCTCTCTCCCTTTCCGGAGATGGCCCGCACTCTGTCTATGGAGTGTGTACCTACTTTATTCTAATCTGAGCACCCAACCCCCACACCTCGTGGCCTTCCTCTTGCCTTTCCCTGTATCTCTCTAAATAAATCTACCTTTACTCAACTGTGGCTCGCTCTTGAATTCTTTCCTGCGTGAAGCCAAGGAGCCACACTTGGCTGGGCGCGTCCCAGGGGCTCAACCGAAGCCTGGGACACAGCCCTCCTCAGGCCCCACACCAATAGTTTCTGCATCAGCTCCAAGAACGGGAGGCAGGCTGACTCAAGGGAGGAGAAGCAGTAGTTTTTGTCTCTCCTTTCTCTTATCCTCACTTAGGGGTGGTCTCTCTTGAGTGACAGCTCTTGTCCCTGGAGTGCTTAGTCATGTTTGGCCCCTTTTGCACTGGCTCTTACTCATGGTGTATGCAGAAAAACCCAATTGGGGGAGGGTACTAAATCACAGTGTTAATTATAATACAATGAGCATTGGGTTGTGTGTATCAGGTTAAATCTTTTCTGCTACAGCACAGTCCTGGCTGTCGGGTTTTAACCAGTTTCTTGCTGGCACTCATTTAGAAGAAATAAAGTCCCTTTAGGCTGGAGGTGTGCATAACGTCATCTTCGGGACCATCCTGCCTCCCCTCCACCTACCTACCTGGTGCCCCCACTTATCTAACTACCTAACAGTATCACATTACTGCTTCAGCTCTGGGGCTCTCAGCTCTTCCCATGCTTTGAGTAGGAAGTTAACAAAATCTCCTGGAAGATCTTTTGGAGTCATCAAATGAATTTGTAAATGTCAGCATAATAATAGGAAAAGATTTACTAATGAGAGGAGCTGTCAAAAATTTTTGAGTGATTATCCTTATGTGACCCACCAGCCCTCCAAGCTAATTTTCAAAGGAATGGGTATCAATCCTCAGCTGATTTTGCTTCAGCAGTGCTGAGAGTTGCTTTCATGAATGTAAAGAGACCTTGTTCTGGCTCTAACCTCTTTTGTCCAGAATCTTTGTTTATCTAGCTCTGTTTTAAAGTTGCATCTTTGTTGAGTTGCTGCAGGCTGTTGGTCTTAGAGTCTTCTACTTTAGGCAAAAGAGATCCCATGCTAAAAAGTGCTATTTCTTCAGGATGACACAATTAGAACCTTTCAACTGCTTGGTGTCAGTAAGCCAAGCCCTTCTGACAGCTGCCATTCAGGAATCCGTTTTCTGCAAATGGGAAATGTGGAACTTAAGACATAATAACAACCTTTATTATTTGTATTTAACTACGCTCTGGTGGGGAGTAAAGACTGTAGATTCCTTCCCTTTAATGGTCAATTTTCAGCATTTTATAGCATACAAACTTCTCAAATAAGCTTCCTGACAAAGTCCAATTTTGCTGCCTCAGGGTAAATAACTCAATTTTCCTAATATTAATTTAGACAGTTGTAGTTTTCCATCTAAACCTGAGTAATAAACAAAATTTAAAATAAATAATGAACGACTCTCTTAAGTCAATAACATTGATCTAGCACTCTCCTAAAATCAAATTGTGAAACAGCCATTTCTTTTTGATTGGAATTACAGCATACAGCTAGAAAACATGATTGACATTTTGCTTTTTGGCCGGTTATTGAATATAAAACTAATTTTAAGGTTCTATTTCCTATATTTGCTTTAGATGTATTTAAAGACCGTATAAAATATGTGCCCATTTATGTATTCCAGGAAATACACAAGGAGATGAATGTGCCAAAATCTATGTAAATGTATATCCTTAAATACTATAACTGCATTTTATGAGGATATAAACTCTAAAATTTCCTTCTGAAAAATAACGCTTTTCAACTTTCCAAAGACTGAACAATTCCTTATATTAGAGAGAGAAGACATATTTTCTGTGGCTAGTATCTGTAGTCAAAATATCTCAAAATATCAGAGACTCCAGTTGAAATAACAGAAGAATGGTCATTCTTTTCCCTTTTTTGTTTTACCTAAGGGCAGCATTATAACTTTTCTACCTTACAGAACTGTTTTCTATGCAAAATTATATTAAAATTGAGTCTGGGTTACCTACCTAGATCTGATGCAGTTCATCTTGTCAGCATCCTGAATCCTCCTTTTTATAACTTTTCCGAGGTTTGTGACAGCAGGAATGTGTTTATTAGCATTAAAATGGCACTTTATGTCTCTATTACCAAGGCAGCTCCTGAGATTTAGAACTGTGAAGCCATCTTACCTGATATGAGCCCTGATTAACAGACCTTTAGGAATAACCTCCAGGGCTGCTTGGCCTTGAATATGATCGGTGGCAGATGATCAGTAAAGAACAGCTTTCTCAAGGACACTCTGAAAGCCTGGTACAATGGGAAAGCTTAGGGGTAAACATAGATCACTGTGAGTGTCAGGGAATACAATTCATCTCTTTTCACAGTTCCTATGATTATGTAAATGGATGCACCCTATCCAGCCTTTGGATAGACCTCTGGCATTCAACGCACCCCATGACTATCCACCACCCCAGCTTCCTGGAAGCCATTGTCCAGGGTCTCCTGCTAAGCTTTTTGTCTCTTTCTCTCTCTCTTTTTTTTTTGTTTCCCTCTTTCCCTTTCAGATTCCTCCACTTCTAAATGTAAGTAATGACCTTAATTGTTTTACCCTCTATTTAAAAAGTCTTGTTTCTCAATCTGTCAAATCAGGACAAACTGTTTAACCAGTCTTGTAGGCTCTTTTTTGGTCCTGAAAACATCTACTGGCTGTTACCACCCCACAGTCACCACCTCCGTCCTTTTATGACCCTGGTTCTCATTTTCTTTTAAGGTCTGACTTAACCTCTGAGCTCCAATTTACACTCTTGTTACTACCCTAGTCACACGTGCTACGCCCTTCTTCTAAACTCCGAAAGCCTATATTATTTGTAGCAATAAATGGTTCTTATTATTTACTATCTTAAGTTATTCATGAACACATCCTATCTTTCTTACTAAATTGAAACATCTCTGAGGGAAGGAAATATGCCAGATGAATTATCCCTCCTTGCATAGCAGAGGGCATATGACTCACAGAGTCAGTGCAACTGTTTTTGAAAGGCTGGTGTTTAAAATTCATCTTTGCAGTATATTTTGGTTGTTTTATTTGTTAAATTTTTGGTTCTCTCTCTCAGTTACAAGCTCTTTTAGGGCAGACTCCAGGTCTGTCTCTGGCAAAAATCAAAAGCAAGTTTCCTGAGGGGGAGAGTATAGCTCAGTGGTAGACTGGGTGCCCAGCATGCATAAGGTCCTGGGTTCATCCCCCAGTACCTCCATTAAAAATAAATAAATAAAAACCTAATTGCCTTTTCGCCGCCAAAAAAAGATAATGTCTTTAAAAAAAAAAAAAGTGAGCGTCCTTGGCATTCACCGTCTCTTCCTCGTTTGCACACGCCCTGTACTCGAAGTCTTACTGCTCTTTCCTACCAATAAGCCCTGTCCTCACCGGAGATGTTTTTGACAGTACTATGCATTTCCACTAGCATGTTATTTTGACGAGTTGTCTTGACTTTTTCATTATTTTAGATTCAGAGGCTAATTATTTCATTCTTTTTTTTTTGGGAAAGTATTTTATATTCACTGAGAATGTGAGCTATGGAATCAGACTCTCTATGTTAGAATTCAGCCTTAGATAACTGTACTTGTCTAGCATTTGGCAAGTTATTGTATTTATTCCTGATAAACTTGTATAATTATTAAAATGTAGCTAGTAAAATTACTGGCTTCGTAAGTCTGCTGTGAGTGCTAAATGACAAAATGTGAGTAAAGCGTTCAGCCCAGTGACTGACACATAGTAAGTGCTCAATAAAGTTTAGTTAGTGACTACTGATAAAGTTCCTAGGTGTATATTTTGGGAAGATTCTGGTGATGGCATGGCTTCGCAATCTCTCTGAATCCCTGCATGCAAGCAACTAGACTTAAGAGCCAAAAACCAGAGGCAACATTTACAACAAAACTAGGTGACAAGGAATCCCAATGGATTCTAAAATACAAGAGTGCAGATAAATCACCAATAGCTATATGACCTGTGTATTACTGGTGTCTCTTAGGAGGAAAAAGAAAACAGCTACCACCAGGTTGTCGTCCTGACAACAGGAGAGTCCCAAGAAAGCTAATGTGTATTTACTGGCAACCTCAGCTGACCTACATGGGAAGAACAGTCAAAATTAGGAGTTTTGCTCATGCAAAGTGATGGGTGAGTACAAGAGCCACAGAGTAAAAATATCCAAAGGAGTTGGAGCAGTTTCACCTCGGAACTCTCAAAAACGATGTGAGTAAGGGCTGACTTACATATCAGGGCCCGTACTGAGGAGAAACACGGGGAGTAGAATCAAAGCTGAGGAATAGAGGAACAACAAGGAGAAAGAAGAGGGGAGGTCCTGACCAAAATGGGAGAGGAGAACTCAGCAAAATCAGGGGGAAAGTTCACCATGTGTTTGACTGCTACTCAAAAACAACACAAGAGTGTGAAACTGGAAAAAAAAAATTAAAAAAATTTCCTAAACACCGACTTACTCCAAAAGTTCAAGAAAAGTGAATTAAAATAATACAAAGAAGAACATCACGCCAACAATGGATGTTTCTCCTTTTTGGAATGCAGTTACTGAGGGAGAAGAGAGATTAAAACAGGCAGTGACTGGAACCAGGCCCTTGCAAGGGGCTTCGGGGTTGATTGGTAAAGTTTTATTTCTTGATCTGGGTAGGAGAAGAAAAAGGTATTAATAATTCATTATGTCATATATTTAATTTTGTGTATTTCTGTGCCATTTAGTTTTGCAGTTTTAGAAAGAAGTAGAAGTAGCAGCAAAGGGAGAAGGTCCAATTGCCATTTCCCCAAAACATCCTGCATAAGCCCTGATGCCCATTTTCTTAGGCATCAGGTCAGACCCTAGAATTCATTAACTGTACTGTGCCTGCTTTAAGCAAATAAGCTAGAACCAGCAGGATCCTGAGATTTCTGAAATATGTTACTCTTATCCTTTTATGAAGTGACTTATATTCAAGATTTTCTCATCCAGCTAATGGGAATTGAGCAGTGCAATTTTAGGTTATCTAAGACTTTTTCATGAAGATGGCCAATTAAAAAAAACTCATCAGTATCAAATGACTTTTAATCAGTGCATTTTACATGAACATCTATAACTTTACAGAATAATGATGTATTTAGATCCTGCTAGAAATCCCTTTAGGCTCACATGATGCATTAAATTAACTTAAAAATGAGGAAAAACAAATCTACATGTCCATCGAGGCTAATTTCCTGAGCCTTTTTGTTAGCTTCCCAGAAAGCTGCCTCACCAGATTTAAGGTAATTAAAAAATTTTAGGATACATCTTAAGATGCATAAGAAGTTGGGATGGGACCAAGGAACATGCATTTGCACACGCACATTGTGTCTTTTTAAGAATTACACTCAGTGGATTCTTGCCTCATTATTTCTTAACTAATTATCTCTGTATATACATATATATAGGATATTTCAAATTGTAAGCACCTATTCTTTATTTGAGAAGTTCTGAAAAATTTGAGAAACTAAGTACGAGCTGTAATTCTAGGGGCTGATTATACCTAAAAACACACAATGAGATATGAAATTGAGAGATTTCTGTTTCTTCTCTTCCTGAAACCCTGTTGTAAGCTGGTTTACTTGAAACACCCTGAATTTAAAAAATCTGTTCTCTTTTTAGTTTAGCCAGGTTTTTTTGTAAGACATCTCTTCATTTACTAAAATCTTTTTTGCTCCTGTGTAAAGATTTATGATTTCTATTATAGTTGTCATACAAATTTTCATTAATGTTATTCTAATTTGTGTTATATAATTGAAATATTGGCAATTGGATTTTAGGGGTTTTGCTATATTTATTAACTGAATATATTTAGTTTTTTTTGATGTAGATGAATGCTATTAAATTCAATTTGCTTTATAATTAATTATCTTACTAAGCAATTATGTATTTTTTATTTAAGATGTTATACATTTTAAAGTACACTATAACTACTTTTCATGTGAAAGATTTAAAAATGAAGAAAGAAATCCTATCGCATCAAAATTACACATAAACTTTAAGGCATATTCTAATTTTAAAGTCATTTGGAATGTCTCTAATTTTTGAAATACTAATATATGAAAAACTTTGCATCTTGGAAATAAGGTCATTTCTGTGTAATATAATTGTTTCAAGGTGAACTTCATGGTCATTTATAATAAAAACATCATCAGCAAGTAATTATTTATACTCTGTTGGTTTAAAGATTTTGCTCTTTATCCAAAGAGCATCAGAACGTAACTGGAGAGTTTCAGTTCCCAGTGGAGAGTGAAGGAAGCTGTGAGTACAAGGAATTGATATACACACAGAATGTTTTTTGGAAAGATTACTTTGTCTAACATGGGAGAGGGCTGGGCAGATCAGATAAGGGGAGATCACATGGTACAGTATTGCAGTAGTCCAGATGAGAGCTAACTGTAATGTTTATTAAGATGGTAAAGCTGAAGACAGTGGAGAAATGGTCCATTTAGAGATATTCAGGATTTGGGGATGGACTGGAGATGAGGGTGAGGGAGAATTAGATGATAAAGGCTGTAGGTTTCTGAGTGAAGCAACTGGGTGGATGATGGTGCCATTTCCTAGGGTCGAAAACACAAAAGGATGACCAGTTTGGAGTGGTGGTGATGGTGGGGGTAACAGTTCCTTCTTAATCTACTGCTTGATATGTCTTTGAATCTTGGAATTGGAGGAAACAATGAGATAGATGGAAACCTAAAAGGGTGCAGGACAAAGCCTTGAGAAACCGAGCTGTTTTAGCTGCTGGTAGAAAGGAATAAAAATACAAATGAACCAGCATTAGCATCCAAAGAAATAGAAGGAAAACCAGGGTATGGTCATGTTATGAAAGCCGGGGGAAGGGCATGTTTCAAAAAGGAAGGAGTTGTCCCAAAGACTGCTGATAAGCTAAGGAAGAAGTGAGGTGGTAAACATTCATTGGGTTTAGTAACCTCGAAGTCCCTGGAAATTTTTGTTGAAGTGGTTTTGATGAAGTGCTAAGTGGAATTCAGAAAATAGTTTGTTGACTTGTAAATGGGAGGTGAGGCAATAAAAATAATGAGTAATGAGAACTCATTAAAAAGTTTGGCTATGAAGATGAGGAAAAAAATCAAATGGTAACTGGAGTGGCACATTCCTCCAGACCTTGCCAAGTTATAATGAAATATCTTTAAATAATAGAGTGTTTATAGATGTCATAACTTAACATGTGTTACAGCGTTATAATGATATAAATCACATTAATAGCCAATTTTAATGATATTTGAATATAGACAGCTGGAGAATGGTGAATATCTTTTTCATTTTTGTATTCCCATTTTTTTTTCCTGCAGCAAAGTAGGCACACAGTAAATATTCTCCTGAATGAATGAGGCTCAGCATTCTGCTAGGTTTCAAAGAGTAGACAACAGAACATCTTAAAAGTTCCTGCCTTCCAGTAACTTCGAATTATTTCTAGTTAGAAATTGTTTTATCACTATCCTATGTGCTTTTTTAAGAACGTTCCCAAGTGATTTCTAAAATCAAATATGAATTACCATCTAGCAATCCTTACTATTGTTATTTGAAAAGAGAAGATCTACAAAGTTGAACTTTGTAAAGTGTTTATCATAAATTAAATGTGCAATCATTGGTGGCAAAGAAATTTCCAAGAGTTTGGGGCTAAGTAACTAAATGAGTATTCATAAAATCTGTAATACGGTTTAAAACATTCATAAATATATATTTCCCAATAAACTTGAACTGTACAAGTAAACAAAATGATTCTTTAAAAAAAACTTATAAATATGTATAGCCACATAAAAATGTACAAATCTGTGTAATATATAGAAACTGTTTAAATAATCCACAGTATTTACTGGAGAGCTCAGAACAGCAGCACAGCGGACTACTTCACTAACACTACCATACAACATTGTGACAGTTCACAGGGCCAGTGCTGAACAAATCAAACATTCTGAGGCTCCATTAAGAAAATAAAATGGTTCAAAAATGTGTTAAAGGCATAGTAAAAGGAATTAGTGAATCTATAGGTTGATATAATAATTAATAGCTTTTTATCATCTTCAAAGATATAAAAATGAGACTCAATGCAGCCCTCCATAGTGTAGCTCCCTTATATTCTGCAATTTTAGAATGACTTGTTCATAACTACTTGGATGGAAATGCATAGTATTACCTTGTTCATGTTCAGCAAAATAATAAGAATGGCTACCATAGCAATAATAATTCCTTGCGTACTTCAAATTGATGTGAAATTTCATGTTTAAGGCAATGCAAGTATTTAAAATACATTTAAAAATTAACTGAATCTACATTTAAAAGATATCAGAAGTGACATTTCTAAGAAATACAACTCTAAAGGAGAAAAAAAGTCATATTTTTACTTGCAAATGTTAGACTCAAATAAAATTGTACTTTTAGATTACAGTTAAAAAATTTGCACACCATTCTACCCCCATTTGTCTTGAGATTCTTTAAATATTATCTAATTGACCAATTAGTTAATATTGGTCCAGTAGCTTTCTTCCTGGTATCTGATGGGTAGAGATGCTGAAATTCTAGGCATTTGGAACTTGTTCAATGAGTCCTTTATTTGATTCAAGTATCACTTATTAAAAACTTAACCTGTACATGACTATCTTTCTGAGGCTTTGAAAGATTCTTTTAAATAATATAAGTGGCACTTGCCTCAAGGATTATCTAAAGTTTTAGAATAGTGAATACCTGTATGAAATTGGCTAATATAAGGAAACCATATTATATACTATGAGGTAATAAAAGGAAGATAAATTCTTACCAGTAAGTGTCCTATGAAAGATAACATGATTCTTGAACATCTACTCTATGCCAGAAACTAGGCAGTAGGTGTCCAATATCATCCTATTAGTCTCATTGGCTGAAAATAGCACATTAATAATACACTTGAAGATACAGCCATACAGTAAACACTTTGTGAAATTTTTGGAATAAAATGTCTCAAAAATATTTTTGTTAATGCATAAATATGTTATATTGAATAATGATACTAAATGGTGAAGATTGTTAATAAAATATATTTGATCACAATATATGTTTCCTATGTTGAGATACAGATGAAAATACAAACACTTAATTTAACTAAATATAGTAAGGATTAAGTTTTTAAGTTAGGTTTATATAAAATTTACTTAGGTTAATTGGGATGCAATGTGAATATAATAAGAAAATGTATTAAAAACAGCTTATCTATCACTATTTTATAAATTGCATTTGATAAGACTTTTTATTTTACTTTATATTAAAAAGATAGGTTTGTAGAAAGGACTTGATATAACTAGAGTATAATTGGATGCCACCACAGTTAATCATTTCAGGTATATAAGAAGGAGGAAGACCATCGAAAGGAAAGAATTCCTGTCTAGGTTGTGTCTACAGAGTTGACCATCAATAATTTCTCTTTCTTTACCCCTCCTACAACATGACTTCTACAACATGTCAAAGGAATGAAAAAGTCACCCGAGAACAGATCACAGAAAGGAGTGTTGATAGATTCTCATGGTGTCATGCTGGAAATGCACTTGTAGATTTTGTTACAGTTCTTTTCACAGCCTCATTTTATTTTCAATCATTACTCTCACACTTGCTATGTGTCCAGGTCTCTTTGTGTGGTTATATGTGTGTCTATTATTGTTTTAATAAGTACATCTTATGAGGTGGTATTCATCCCTGAAAAGTGTTGGCTAATCTGCCCCCCCTTCTCTATTCACTGCTGCGCTTCATATTTCTCCTAATAACTCATCCCACATCCTGCTGCCCAGAGGGTGGAGAACTGCTTGCTCTTTACAGGGATCCTAACTCTTTCTGGTCACTAGAAAGAAGCAATATATTAAATGGATTCTGGGTACTTGACACCCCTTAATGCAGTTTGAAAGAAGAGATTTGTTTCTATATCACTCAAAGGATCGGGTCGAAAAGCCTTTCTTCCTTCCATTTTCTACAATTGCTAAAGATACAATTTGGACTCCATTTTAAACTAAATCCTTGGATGGGGAGCGATGTGGGTCTGTCCAAATCCAGTTCGCTCTACATCGGGTGCTTCTGTCTTACGAGGCACAGGTTATAACATCTTGCTCCTAGGGTTAAGCTCTCAAGATGGGGGAAAGCTTTCTCTATCAGAGACCTGAGACTTTACACTCTTTCTCCACTCACAGCCACCTCATTCTCAATATGAAAGCATTCAGAAGGAGATGCAGAAGTTATTTTCACACTTAAGAACTCCTCAGTCAGACAAAGAGGCTAGCTGAAGTTCATTCTTTTTGCTTCATTCTTCTTAGAATTTCACATAATTTAAATGATAAGAAATTTATCTCCTTCCTCTCATGTTTTCTTACTCTAACGGATTTCTGGTTAGTTTTTTTGTTTGTTTGTTTGTTTGTTTTCGCTTGCTTGTTTGTTTTTTTTAGTGGCATTGCTAAGTACCAATATCTCAACCAGGAAAAAAATTTTTGAGTTCCTATGTAATTAAGTGCTACGCAGTTGTAAATTTCATAGTAATCACAATACAATTTTTTCTTTATCTTATAAATGTCTAAATCATTTATATTGGTTGCATTTTCTTTTTCCAGGTCTTTTTGTGTGACCAACACCTTTTCTCGGTTTGTCCACTGGTTAAATTATTCATCGTCAGTTATTTTGTATGAGATTGTAGTTACTGCTGCAAGATAATACTTTAAATTTTGGTCTGAGTAGCATGTGATGAAGCAATTGAGTTATTCCAGTTTAACATCACAGGAGTGAGCAAGTGCAGGGTCTTGGGTCCAGCAGGGAAGTGAATTAGTGGTGGGTTCACTGTAATCAGGACAAGCAAAAGAATTGCTAGCCGTTTCAGGTGATGGATGCTTATGCCAGAATCCTGTAGGGATCTTTGAGCCAGAATGGAAAGAAACACGATATCTTGTGTCTCAGATGTCAGCCCTGCAGCAATGAACTTTGCCAAGTAAGAATTCTCCTCTTCTTGTACCAGTCCTACACACAGCTGAAACCAAAAATTCAGAGGAACGTAACAGTTGGAGTGCAGGGCAACATGAAGTGGAGAGGAAGACTGGGCATATTACAGGAACAGCTTTAGGAACAGTTCAACTATGCCATGCCCGACTTCATGTTACCAACATCAGGGGCTGCCTGCTGGCATCAGCTGCTTTCATCTGCACGTAGATCTGCCCTCCACCTGAGCCAGGTGTTCTTAATGACCAGTTCTGCCTTGCGGGGCATGCTGGGATTGCTTCTTATATTCACAGACACTATGTTAAACCTCTGAGTTCGTAGCCAAAAAGAAAAAGTCAAGCAAACAGACAAAATCCTATCTCAGTGGTAAAGGTGATTTCTTATTACAAGAGCTAGATATCTGTCCGCCCTACTCCATAGCTTCCCCCCAGTTTCTGCACATCTTCAACTTTCTGGCTTGTGTGATATATCAGTGAGGTCGAGAGATGGGCAAGATGGCGGGGCTGGGATTCAGAAGCCATTTGACTGGTTAACTGTAGGGACAATAACTATGATGGCAAACCTTCTTATAATGCTCATCCTGTGCTAAGCACTTTGTTTATTTTTTCTCAATCTTCACAACAACCCTGGCTAAATTCAATTCTATCCCCTTTTACATGGGAAGAGGGGAATAAAGCACAGAGAGCTGAAGAATGCAAAAAAATATTTCCTGAATACAGGAATAAATCCGTTCAGTCAACAGGAGTATTTATTGAGCACCTCGAAGTCATCCCTATCTTTATGGAAATCATGTCTCATTACATGAAAAGGAAGGATGGGAAGGAAGAAAGAAATGACCATCAAATCTTGAAGGTCAGTGCAGGACTCAAAGGTGAGCAGGCACAATTGCCCTAGGCAGACTGAATCATGAAATGAGCTGTGGTATGAGGAAGTGAGATGCAGAGTTGGGGAAATCAGAGGAGGGGAAAAGGCATTCTTAAGCATGAGATGGATGATCTCTGATTCTGTAGCAGGGATGTTTGATCCCTGCCCTATTTTGTAACATTTACTGCCTGTGGGTGGCCCCAGGGTCAACTGTAGCCAGAAGGGGCCCTGAAGCCTTTGGGTAAATACTTTCTGGAAAAAGATCAGGACCAAATATGCTGAAGATAATTCAGGTTTCTGAGTTCTTTTTTATTATTATTGTTATTTTAAACCATCTACCTTGTTTTATATACTCTGAAATTCATATCTTTCTAGTTCTTATCTGTCTTTTGCTTACTCTCTATTCATGTGCCAAGAACTGACTTGTAAATTAGAATTTATCTAGTTATTTTGCTAACCGGTAATCGGTCCAGTTACCTAACTAGTGGTTTCCCTTGGGTTCTTACTGAAAAGCAAAAAAAAATCATTCCAGCTCTGCCTTGATGACTAGCCTCTCGGACCCCACCAGTATTTAGCTACCTTTTCGAAATCATTGGACTGAACAATATCTGCTGTTTTCTCTAGCTTTAGTGCAGACAATCATGTTCTCTTATAGAGTGATTTCTAGGATACCTCTGTCATTTATATTCCGTCTGCCTAATCCACTGATATTGTTCAAGTGTTCAGGGCTTTTTAACACTCAGCATATGTGAAATGAAAAAAGACACATCCCTTGGTAACCTGGGAAAAGTGAAAGATAGAAATGGCTTGAACAACCTAGACCTGGTCATGTCTCCTTCTTTGATGTAAGGGTCAAGATCCTTACGGGCATAGTATTACTCCCATCAAGGCTGTGTGGACCTGGAGTCATTGACCCCTGAGGCTGCTCAAATCTTTAACTGTCTTGTCTCTGAGACAGACAGACTTGTAGATCTGTGTCTCAGGACATGACCATAACAAGAAAAATGGAACTAAAACCAGATCTTTTCCATCTTTCTCCTCATCTCCTCCCATCTCCACGTGCTCTTCACAGAAGAGAGCCTACTCACACCATTAGGTCCCCTACAGCTATCACATCAGACCTGGAGTGAAGACACCTCCTATATTTTTCATTGGCTTAATTTCTTCCCAAGATTTCAGTAGAGAAAGAGGATTCCACTATTTGCTCTAAATGCCACTTTATCTCACTCAAGAAGACTCAATTGATAGATACAGCTATTCTACTAGCAATGTAGTTACCTTTTCTTGACATATTTTAGCCAAATCACATTCACAGTATCTTGATTGCATCTATGCACAGTTTTGCTTCTGTTCTGAAGGTTGGAAATTCCTAGTATTTGTGTTTTGACTCTTCCTTTTTTTAGTTTTTTCACCTTTAAAATAAGGGTCCTAATGAGGGTCCTACTTTTAAAAGTTTTGGGGAGAATTAATAAGTGTGCACCTGTAAATTACTTAGGGAAGTCTGGCACATAGTAGATTTTAGATGCTGTTTTTGTTGTCTTTGTGATTTTCTCATACCAACTCCCAAAGTTACATATCAACAGAAAGATCTTTAAGAAAGATCCTAAACCATTCCTGAGATTTTCTCTAAATATTTTATTCAGCATTTTCCTTATTTGTACAGATTTTGGAATCAGAAGAACATGGGTTCGTGTTCCACGTCAGTTACTGGTGAAGTGCTCTTGGGTCTATATATTGAACGTATTTATTCCTGATTCACTGGGTTGTCATAAAGAGTGCTTTTGGCACTGAGTATGTGTAGTAAGTTCTGAATATACGGTAGCTATTATTATCATACAAAGATTCTTCAAATAAAATTGAGCTATTTTCTGAATAGTTTGACTATTTGAGTCTTTTTAGACTCAAAGTTAGAGTTTCTATTCTCTAGTTAAAGGTGAAGATTCTTAGGACTTCAATGCAGCAGACTGTGGGCAGAAGTTCACATTTGAAATAATTTATTCTCTCATTCAAATGGCAGTTGTGGCTTCTGTGATATACCCCCAGTGCTCATCACAATCGCAGGGTGACTCATTAATCTCCGTAGAGGCTGATCATCAGAGATTCTGGATGTAAGTATTGAATGACCTTTCTAGGTCAACTTACTTCAATATGGCATTTTAAACATTCCACCTAAGAGTGAAGTAAATGGGGTTCCCCTCTCTGTTTCTGTCTTTGTCTCTCTCTCTTTCTCTCTCACACACACACACACACACAGCCTTAGGTATGCTGTGCTTTTTATCATTGTGATTTTAGAGAAATATGAGATTGCTTTGGAATCTTCTCTGCAAAATATATTAAGATAATCTATGAAAAAGGGATTCATTCAAAAACAGCAAAGTATCAGTGATCTGCTGCAAATGACCTCTTTTGGAGTAGAGGTGGGAATTATCAGTACTGCTAGGAAATAACTCCTTCCTGATTATGATGTGTAAATGTAAATGTATGAAAGTTATGTAAATCTTTTGACGTTTTAATAAGAAATGATAGTATTTTATAAACATTAGGAATAATAGTGACATTTTGCTTTCAACCATATTTAGAATAAGGCTAATTCCAATAAATCTATGCTTCGGAGTTGGTCCATATTACACTCTAAGAGGGTGTTTGGCTTCTTTTCCTAACAGACCCAGGAGACAGAATAAGATGACTATTTATGCATGTATCATAGAGTATGGTATATAGTCATTTGAATTTATTGCTTTGAATATTCAGAAAAATAATAGTATACATATTAATTTCATTTAACATTTGTCCTCTCTCTGTTTGCTTTAAGGAGACTCTGTTTATCTGCAAGTGTTTTCTTAACCTCTAAGTTCATTTTCTTTTATTAGGGGTTACGAACGACAATCCATGCTCCCAGGTAAAAAGTGCCGAGAAGAATTATGGGGAAAGCATAGAAGGGGCTACAAAAAACACAGGTCCTCAAAGCCATTTGCAAAGCTTTAATTAAACTCATTGCTCTCCCAGAGAAAGCAGAGCAAAAGATGAATCTGCTAAGACATGGACTAGCAAAAAGTTTACCATAGCGGGCAGGAGAAAGGAAGCCATGAGGGCTTTGTTATGTGTTACTATTTGAGGTACCCTGTATTTTGGAGCAATTCAGCCTAGAAGCAATAGAAAACTTTTTTTTTTTTAATTTAAAGTAATTTAGGCATAGAGAATGTCACTCACCATGTCATATTGTCCAAAATATAATTGTATTTCCACAAAGAATATGGAAAATCTCATTATAACTTTATAGAAAAGCGAACTTGTCAAGTAATTAGTGATTCTGTTGATACCTTTAGAAATGTCTCTGTATGCAGTCTTCTACTCCCACCAGGACCCAACGAAACAAATGTTTTTGCATAAGAAGTATATGATGGAGTGACTTTTTAGTACCATTGATTATCATAAGGTTTGCACATCAGCCTACTCATTATACCCACTTCATTAGCTTACTCAAAATTTTACTGTTTCCCTATTCTTTAAGTGCGTGAAGTCTCATTATTATACAGGAAACAGTTGGAATGGGAAAGCCATGCAAACCACAGAATGTGTGGAGGAATTCTTGATTGTGTTAAAAATAAATTTTCTTTTGTTTCCTCTCTGCACTTTATAGTAATGTTCATCATGGGGTAACAAAATTTAATTCCATACGTTTTGTTATTCAATCAAAGTGAATCAAATTAAAAAGCTGATAAATTGTTCATTGTTGAACTAATCCAGTAATTTTCAACCTCTGCAATTTTGCCCCATTTGGTGACATTTGGTGATTTTGCAGACATTTTTGTTTGTCACACTGGTGGAACATGAAAGGACAGTGTCACTGGCATCTAGTGGATAGAGACCAGGGATGTGGCCACACACCCAAAGAATTAGGTGGTCTAAAATAGCAATAATGCCAAGATTAAGAAGCTGTGATCTATTCAAACAAATTTAATCTGAAGGAGGGAAGAAGGGGAAAATTAAGTTGGACATGAGAAAAATGGCTAAAATCAGGCTTGACATAACATCTGAGGCAATTTTGGGAAATAACATAAAATTGAATCAACATATTGATTTCATTTTCTATAGCATGTATCCTGTCCCTTATTAACCGCAATGCAGATTTTAATTATCTTATCACATTTGAATTTCTTTGCATTCTTTAGTTGGCATATCTGTCTCCATATTAACCCCTTACTTTTCTTGTATGCCTGTTCCTAGAAAAAATGCATTTTATGTCTCATACTTTAAAAAAATCAGAAAGATGTGTCTGAATTAGTATTTTCTCTTTTTGTAGAAAAATGATTTTGGCGATAATCTCAGATTCTTCAATACATTGAAGGAGTGATTAAGATCTGTCTGGAGCCAGATAGAACTCAACTAAATGTTGTCCTTGCCACTTACCAGCTTTTTGACTTTGGGCAAGCAATTTGACCTCCCTGAATTTTGGTTTCCTTACCTGGAAAATGAGACTAATAGTACCTACTTCATAGGCTCACATTAGTTAAGGAATATGAAATGTGTTACATGTTGTTTAGAACATAAGCATCCAAACGGTGGCTTTTAACATTTCAGTGTAGTTACATGTGTACTCATCTACCACCCACCCCAGCCACCATCCCTTATGTATATATACTCATCCCTGAATAAATACGACCAAAACCAAGCTTGGCAGTTGCCAGAGGAAGGTCCTTCTACATCCTCACTAGCCACTTCCAGGTCTTGACTGCTTTCTCTTCCTCGGTTCTAAGACCAAATAGTAGCTCCAGTGACATGGGTTCCTACTTCATAATGTCACTAAATTGTACTTTTTTCTTTCTCAACCACATATCTGATATGAATCAGTACAATTTTTTGATGTGTTTTACAAGGATATTAGTATATAGCTGTGCATAAGCCTAGACAAGAATGAATTATCAGCAAATAGTGAAGGAATAATATTTCCATTGGGATATGAAGACAGCTTCTTTCTTTCAAATATGCTTTTCTGAAAGAAGATGCTTATCCTCTAAAATGTGTGTCAAAGTTAATAAAGCAAATTAGTACATTCTTATTATTTTTCCCAATTTCTTGAATGTATCTTAGTGGACACACATAATAAAATATCAGGGAAAAATATATTAGAAAGAAAAGATACTAGTTATTAAACAAAAGTAACCCAGAGAAATGGAACTGTTTAAGTTTCTACTGCAGTTGCTTTTATTCATACAACCTAAATTGGATAATGGAACAATCAAGTTAATATAACTGCTTTAGTAAATCACATTATAAGGATATTTTAAGTGAAAATGTATTTGATTTAGATGATTAATTCAATTGCATCCATAAAAAATTCCAAACCAGTAATTAATCAATAACATCTGGAAATTCTCATTTTAATAAGAGTTCATCATATCATTTTCATATAAATGATTTTTTCTATTTAAGAAGATTTTTTGATCATCATATTTGAAACCATTTCCAAACCCTTAATCTAGAGTATAAATACCAGCAAAAGGGAGATTTTTAATTACACTTACGGACCAAGGTGATATTTGGACTCCTACCAAATGGTACTTTGTGGATATCAACCAGTGGGTAACTGACCAATCAGAGTAGATACCAGTATGGATTATCCAGGCATGCCACGTCGGCAAATTCTAGCTGCACATCAGCCTTATGTGTGGATTTAAAATACAGGGATCTTAATATTTGTATTCATATTCTGTCTAGACTGTCATTCTCAAAAATTGGCAGGAATACAATAAAGTTCATTAGCTTCTGCTGATACGTGTTTCATGGAGCCAAAGGAAAAAATCAGTTAAATGTCAGAATACTTAAGTTTATTGTAGGTAAGGAACATAGTAAAATTTCAGAGCTTGACTAGCAGATTCTTTCTGATCTAATTATCATTATTCTGTTTTAATTGGAAGTTACACAAATGTCAGACCTTAAATCTAAGACAAATGTCAAGTGGAATCCCACACCTGTACAGTAACATCCCTGGCAACCACATATATTTTAGCTGATCATTAGCAATTAGTAGCATTTCTCTGTCCATCTAATTGTTCTGCTGATCTTTCCCAGGTGATTTTTCAGTTCTCTCAATGCACTGGCTTGGAGTTAAAATGTTATTGGTTTTTCATCTCGCAACCGCTTCATTAGGGTTCTAGCCTGACTGAGCCCATTAAAATCGTTGCTGCACACTTGGGCTGTGTTTACACATGTGAGGTAAAGCGGAGCACAGGGCGACAACAATTCATAATTCAGATCCAAGAAAC
The DNA here is from genome assembly GCF_048564905.1 of Vicugna pacos. Lineage (NCBI taxonomy): Eukaryota > Metazoa > Chordata > Mammalia > Artiodactyla > Camelidae > Vicugna > Vicugna pacos. Next base: position 9,152,741 of record NC_132999.1, on the reverse strand, counting down.
TCTTTGGCCTGAAATATTTAAATAGTTGAGACTAAGTGTTTTCTCTGCTTGAACTACAAGAATTACTTCCATTCTCCACTCCACTTTAAGTGAATCAGACTGAGCCCATTTGAACATGTCGAATTATCTATCTTAGCCAGAACTGTTTCGTAGGATTGTTGTAAAAGATAAATCAGGTCGTTCTTCTCAGTTCTTAGCACACCTCTGTATTGAATTCCCCCTGATCAGTCAGTCAGATAAGGGCAAGGAGTCTTAACACAGTTTCAGTACCTCACTCTATTAGGATGAGAGAGGGGAGCATCTACCTGGCTGGGAGTCTAACCGAAGGCTTCCTGATGCCAGCACCCATGTTCCTCTGAGTATCCCATACTACCTGTAAGACCAATGTGAAAGGAACAAGAAAGATGAGATAGTTCCGGATCATTGATGGCTTACTTCATAGGTCCAGTACTGTAACAAAAGCACTTTTTCTAGGTACAGTATTGTCTAAGCCCACAGCACAGGACAGACCTTTTTCTACCATTGCCTGGGAACATAATCGGCCTGAAAACGTCACTATCAGTTACCAGTGATTAGTGCAAAGTGTCAGAGCAACATAATGAAGTGCCAAGCAGGGACAAATATCTAGAACAAGATGCAAACACTTTCAATAAGAGTACACGTAATTAAATTATCAGATACAAATCAATGATATGAAAATGTCTTTAAAACATAATTGCATTACCTTCTATTTGTATTCTACAGGGACTGTCTAGCCTACAGCCGTGTTCATTCATGCCTATCTCACCATGGTTTTTACTTGCCACCATCTCTCAAATAGATGATTGAGGGATGTGACAATTTCAGCAGGGACAAAGTATAGTAGCACTGTGTCTACTTACATGTAAAATATTTAAAATATTAAATTCATATTACTTTTCCCTTCTGCAAGATTTTTATACAAAACTAGGAGCAGTCTATAGATTGAGAAGTAAATATATATAGTTTATTTATGCAAGCAGAATATTAAGTGATTTTTCACTTTGGTATTGTGTGTGTACCTGTGCACCTGTGTTAGTCTCCTAGCATAGATTTTAATAATAATAGCTAACTTTAATAAAGCCCCTATTATGTGCCAGAACCTGAGTCTGAACACTTTAGGTATAGTAACCATTTAATCCTATACAACCCTAGAAGGTATTAGTATCTACATCTTACAGCTAAGGAAGCTAAAGCTTGGAGAGGAAAATTAAAGTGCCTGGGGGTTCCTCCATCAAGAAATGACAGAGCTGGGATTGCAACTCAGGTGGTCTGACAGTGACATATATTGATTAAGAGGTTGATATGGTTGGTACTGTTAAAATATAACTAGAGAAACTTAAATTTATTCTTTGAACTTAATCTCCATTGTCTCCTTCTAGTGGAATTTTAATTTCGAAGTGATCTTTCTTACAAGACTGAAAAGACAAGTAATTTTGCCTAATTTCATTTATAAGTGATTTTAAAAATTTTTTTTTATTGAAGTACAGTTGATTTACAATGTTTTGTTAGTTTCTCGTGTACAGCAAAGTGATTCCATCATATATACACGTATATGTTCTTTTTCAGATTCTTCATCATTGCAAGTTATTTCAAGATACTGAATATAGTTCCCTGTGTTATATAGCAGATCCTTATTTATCTATTTGATATATAGTAGTGTGAATATGTTGATTCCAAACTCCTAATTTATCCCTCTCCTCAACCCCTATAAGTGATTTTTTTAAACTTCTTAAAAATATGAGTTTTTATCATTTATTAAAGTAAAGTGACTTTCTAATACTTGACCATAATTATACATTTCAATATGCTTAAAGAAGTTTTCATGTACTGTATCAAGTTCAGTTCATAAAATAATGCAAAAAAAAAAAGCAGATAACTGTTTTAGATGGTGTTAGTCATGCATGATATATCCCTTGTGCTCTGGTTCCATATCTTTCACGAAGATATTTGTTTGGAAGCAATGAGACAATTTCAAACATCAACTTAGTAAATCTGTGATAAATTTTAAAATAATTTCTAGAATATTATATAATGGTGGTTTTAAAATTTCCAGATACCCCTATATTAGTGACCAAGGGAAAAAGTTCTTTTTTTCCCAAAATGTGTACTCCAGCAACCTGAACTGCTTAAACCATTCATTTGAAAATGTTGTGGTTGTAATTACCTGTTCCACATCTGAATGGGGTCTCTATTTCAAGAGACTTGGGGAAGGGCTATTTTGTCATGCAAATAGGCCAAGGATTGGAGCTGTGTGTTATGTGCTGCTGCTCCTCCTTCTCAGGCACATCTGATGGATCCAGCATTGCTTCCTGATGGACCTGGACATAATATTATGCAGCTGTGCAGGCAGCTACTACTAACCAGTTAGAATTGGCATGTGACTTGGAGCCTCTTTGACCTCCCTACATAAAAATTTTAAATAATAATAAATTTAAAAGTCCGAACAGCAGCCCAAACAAAACAAAACAAAAACAATCCTTTCAGGAAATAGACGTGGTCAAGGAAAAGTTCTAGGCTATGATAGCACCAGCCAATGAATAACCACTTGAAACTGCAAATCTCTTACTGTTTCACTTCCTGAAAAGCTGTAAGTTCAGGTTTCTGATGGAAACTCAACTATAAATTTGTCTCTAGACAGCATAGCTATGTAATTAAATTTGATGGTATACGACCTCTTGTGAATGTCTGTCTTGTATTAGAATTTTTTGTTTGCTCACCTTAGATTGCTAATTGCAAGTCTCTTGAAGGCAGAGGTCATCGTGTTCTTTATAAGTGTTCTCTTTTACATGTTATTGCTAACAATAAATAATTATCTAGTAAATAATTGAATAAGTGATTCTCTAATTATTAACATATTCCTTGATCAGTTTTAAAGTGCTGCATTTTCTATTAAACATCTGCTGAGATCAAAATACATATGTGTGCACATCTGGTTTATAAATAAACTAGTATCAATAAAATCTAAAATTCCGTGAGCCTGATGTTTCCCATCACTAATGAAACCTATAGCAGATGCCAAATTTTGCATATTAATTTACTCTATTATAGACAGTCCCACTCTCAGTCTTTAGTCCAACCTGTTTAATGTCAAAATGTCGATCTCACATCTACTTTTTTTCTGTGACTTGATTGTGATCTCTATTTTTGATAGTTGAGTTAATCAAGAAAACTGTTACAAAGGGAGTTTAGTAATTACTTTATGACTGACATGTAACACGTTAGTGATTGATCAATTCAGTTAAAACATACTGAAGTGTGTTGAATATAACCTAAGATTTCATACTGTATTTTCTATATGTTACTACAACGCACTCACATTTTTCTTAACTTTCTTGGTTTAATTCTTCCAAAAAAATGTATCATACAGCTGGAGACTCCTTTACTAGCTTTAGCAATTTAGCATCAATCTACCTGCCACATTTTCATAATGTCAAGAACACCAGAGTCACACCTCAAAATTATTACTCTTATCCTTATTTTAACTCTGAAGAATTTCTGAGAACCGGTTATCTGGAGCAGATGGAGATGAAGATCTCATTGGTGGTTGAGTTTTGTAAGCTTGCATTTTTCCTTTTCTTTATTTTATTCTAATTTAATTTAATTTTGGAGGAGGTATATTCTTCCTGATCATTGAAACAATTATGAGAAAAAATGAGGAAACAACTCATTATGGTCATGGTAAACATCCGATTTGGGTCTCCTTTCTATGGCCATGCACTGTTCTTCCAAATCTCCTTTTTCTTGACATGATTTTTTATTCCTTCACAAGTCTCAAAAGATCACAAATGCATTCTTGGAGAAAAAATTCCTTGTAGGAGAAAAAAATGGAAGAAAACTGATAGTGTTTTTCTATTTTTAGATGTCAAGGGGATGACTACTCTCATAGTTCTGACTATTGATATTTTGCAATAAGCACAGCCCTATGTTACCGAATTGTCACAAATCACCAACTCCAAGTTTAAATTCTCTCTTCCTTCTCTGCTCAACCCAGGCCCTTTCTTCTTACAGCTCAGGTCTCACCCAGGTTATGAAAAACAATGGTGGAGAAGAAAGCTGGCTCTCTTTCCTCTTCCCTGTCTACCTCCCCTCCTGATGGGGCATGCCCTGAGTGCAACAGGGGCAATCTCTTGTAGTCGGTGCTGTTGTAACCGGATAATGAGATTCCTGGAGGGGCAGAGCCCCAAAAGTGAGTGTTTCCCTTTAGGAAAAATGTTATTAGTTTTTCAAGGATCAGCCCTACTTTTCCCCTTTTAAGGGCTTCTCAATGCCTGCTTAGCTGAGTGGCATTGTCCCTTGCTATAGGCCACTTCCCTATCAACCCTTTCTATGTGTATACCACGCTAGCTACTCATTCTTCTTGGGTCCTTTCAGATTCCTCCTATGTGCTCATCTTCCTTGGTTTCTATGGTATCCTAGAGAAAAACAATGCATGCTTTCTATACACGTGCACCTGCTTTTCCCTGCTATCCATCTGTTATCGCAGGCAAATATTACAACCTTCTCTCCCTTATATTTTTCCAGTATTGTGTCAGCCACTGGTCTCTGTGATCTACAAACTCTTGAAATGCTCCTTGCCTGAGTCAGAGTGGGAAGTAGAGCCCCCCTTCTCTTTACCACAAGAAAAGTATGGAGAAGCCCCAGTCTCTAGTGACTCTCTTCATGCCAGTCTCCTCGCTCCTGATGAATCTGGCCTCCTCCATATGGTAAAGGGGGTTGAGATGCTATGGTTGTTACTGAGCCCAAACTCATTCTACTTGCCACATAACAAGCCAATAAATTGGGAGATGAGGTACTGGGGACAATGAATAATGACTTTATTCAGGAAGCAGACCAAGAAGATGCATGATTAATATCCTAGAGAACCTTCTTATCCGAGTCAGAATTCAAGCTCTTTTTATACTCAGAAGGGGAGGGGTGTGGTTAATTGTTGAAAACTTCTTAGTAACAGAATCCTTAGCTCTTGCAGCTGTCCATGTAAGTCAGGTCATGATGTTCCTGTAAACCCCCCACAAGACAAATGTTATTCTCTGTTCTGCAACTTTTTCTTTCTTTATGAAGGGAAAGTGTTACACCATTAAAGGTCAGAGCTTCGAGAATGGGCTTTCCTGTATATTTCAGGCCATAGGTGACATTCTTTTACAAAAGGTGCAGAACCAGCATGACTGAGCCCAGGAAACAGAGCGCAGTGTTGGAGCAAAAAGAACAGATCTAATATGGAGTCAGATTTGTTCTTCCCTTTTATATGGTGACAGATTAGCTTGGGGTTATATCTTAGCCCACAGGGCACATGAATTCTAATTGTTCTCTTTTGACTATGTGAACATATGAAATTGTTTTCAGTTTTGAAACCTGAGGGAAAATACCACATCAAGAAAAAGACCTAATTGTCATCCTGTTTTATAAGCAATGAAGGGAAGTCCAAAGACTTGTTAAAATGTTAGTATTTATGAGCCTGCTCTAGACCAGCACTACTTTTTGGTTCCAGAAAGGAATCGTCGAACCATAGTCCAGTCCTCTTTCGAGTGCATGTGGATTGAAAATCAGAGACAACAAATATTTGATCCACATTAACTTTACAGATCAAACTTTTACCATATGGGTTTATACTCTCTATATCCAGACACACAAAGATAAAACCATTAAATCTAAGAAGGTTAAGTAAGTTGCCAAAAATCTAAAGAAATTTGTTTAAATAGTCAGTAATCTAAAATCTAAATCTAAAATCTTATCTTTTCAACTTTCCTTTTGCTTTAATACAGGTAGAATTCTAATCTGAAGGAGCCTTGCCTGACAATTCTGTGCAACTTGTTCATAATGTTAATGAGTTTCTTGTGGAAACTGCAGTTAATTGTCCAAAGGATAATCATCTGTAATAATAAAGAATCGATGACAGAGTAGGACAGCGTTTGCTGCATGACTACTGCACGGCTTACTGAGAGTGCAGGGGAGAAACGGGCACGTGATAAAAAGGGATGGGAGAGGTTAGGCTAAAGGAGAGAACAGGGGCTTCGGCTTCAGGTAGAATGCTATCAAGAGTGTTCAAAAATAGTTCATTAAGGTTTTGGGAATTTAAAGGTAACATGTTTATCTAAGAAATAAACACAGCAACTTAGATATTTAAATGTTAAAGAACACTTTTATCACCACTGCATATTGATATGACATGCTTAGATGGACAATGTTGGTTCAGCTTTATTATAGAAAAAGTTTATATAGATAAATTTTCATCATGGAAATGTCAAGCAAATACACATTAAACAGAATTTTATAATGAATCTCTGTACCCATTATCCTGCTTTAATAAATGGTCAATATTTTGCCAATTTTGTTTCATCCATACCTTCTCATACTCTCCACCTTTCACTTGATTATTTTGTAGGTAATGTGTATACTTTGAAATACAATGTACCTGAAAAAATTGATACATCTATATAATTCATAACCTAAATTATGAATGTTTTTAAGATTTTTTTTCATGTAAATAGTAGTTAAAAAACTTGAGATTGGCTTGCAGTTCCATTTCAACTTCTGTTGATAAATCAAGAAACTTATTTGATGCCTGGACAATAAATTTAATAATACGTATTGTTTGCAGGCAATTCTGAATGTTGACTGGGACTGTCAGAAGTAACAAATAATCTTCTTTATATAGCTCAGTGCTGAGCAGGCTTAAACAGCCTCTGTCTGTAGAATGCAATGTAATTATAAGACATGATTACAACTGATTATAATCAATCAGCGCAGTCTTAAGTATAATTTATATTGCTGCAGCTGTGGTTAGATTAAATCATCACGTAAGATACAATTTCTACGAGATACGTGAAATTATTTGAACAAACCCAAATACAGTAAACTCATAATACCATAAATGCATAGTAAATTTTGTCAATTGCATAACACTTTAAGACTCTGTTTATCACAGAATAAGTTTTGCCCCTGCAGAGTTTAGTCTGGTTTGAAAGACAAAGCTGTTACTTCACCAAGTTTGGCAGATGTGACTTCTGGCTATTGGTTCTGCCTGTGTTAATATTTTATGTGTCCTGTGTAGTGTGATTGCTATTATATTTGGAAAAAAAATACTCCACAAAACTTATGAAGTTAGTGTGTTCTTTTTCCCAGTTGAAGATAAAACAGGAGAAGGATTCTAAGTTTCATTTTCAGCTTCCATAATGAGATCATTTCAATCTTAAGATGTTAAAGTTGAAATTCAGATTCACCAAACATGTACTGATGGAGACTAGAGCTGATAAATTGCTCTCAATACACTGCAGGTAGAACTTTTAGAGAATATAGAATATAAATTCAGACACATTAAACCCATAACACTTAGAAAAAGGAAAGCAGCTTCTAGAGTACTAAGCAGAGACCAGGATAGAACTGGAATCCACTTGACCACTTGCATGTGTATCTACTTGTTGGCATTTGCTTATGAAGTTGATTTGTCTGAGGTTTAATCATCTCATAGAGTAAACAGGGGGAAATCTTTCTCTTTTCATAGTAGAGTGCTGTTGTGAGGATCAAATGTTATGACTCATTAGAAAGTCCTTTGAAATCTGTTAAAAAGGAATAATATCCTTAAGTAATCTATGATTCTAATTGATTTCATTGTATTCCTTGAGTCAAATGTTGCTGCAAACCTAACAGTGTATCAAAATCTCCACAGATATTTTTCTCTATGTAATTCTTCTTCTTAGAAAAATATAATTGATAATTATCTTGTCTAATTTTTAATCCCTCTGTAGAAATAATTTTCAGGTATATAGTGATTTAATCAAATGGTTAAAAAGTGTGCGAAGAGTAACTCTGGCAGCCTGTAACTGCAGCTCTTCGGCTAGAATACAAGCTCACTACCAAATAAGAAAACACATTTGAATGACTTAAAATCTGAAAAATAATTCCACTTTCAAAGTTAAAATTTGTGCAGACTCACAAAGCGTTACTAAATTTCAAATAAATACTTACTGTGGCAAATAGAGAGACAGTTCTTGGCAGGCTACCACCCCCAGGGCACTGCACAGACAGGGGAACAGGGCACACTCCCCAGTCTTTCTGTGAAAGGCCCTTTGTGCTTGTCCTGGAGCTCTGGGGGGCAGGCTTCTGGTCTGATGCACATTCAGTTACCTGTTGAGCTGGACCTGCTCTCAAGGAGCATCCTCCAAGGATGGCGTCTTGATACTCTCCCTCTGCCCTGCTCCATGGGTGTTACCCAGGAAAAAGCTAATGCATTCTTCTGCAGCCTTGATTTCTATGACTGCTGCTCAGGGGACACCTCCAGGTCACCTGGATATATTTGGACTGTATATATTTGCATACTTAAAAAGCTGTTTCCTGAGGGTCTGGCTTCCATCAGCCTAAATCTAAGGTGCTAGGATCCTCCCCTTTTGGAAACTGATAGGTCTTGGCATAGCCTCAACTACTAGAAGCTATAAAAAAAAAATAATAGACTTTTAGGACAAACACAGAGATTTAAGAGATAAGCAGGAGCTGAGGAAAGGTTGAATGACCAATTTATCTCCTATACAAGGCCACTCTGAGACTGAGAAAGGTGGTTGCTTCACGTACTGGAATAGAAACCAATGCAGAAAGTCACACAAAATAAAGAAACAAAAGAATACGTTCCAAATAAGAGATGGAGATATAACTTCCGGGGAAAAAAATACTTAATGAAGTGGAGAGAATGAATTTACCTGATAAAGTTAAGTAATGATAATAAAGGTAACCACCAAACTGTAGAGAAGAATCGATAAACACAGGGAGCAATCCAACAAAGAGATGGGCAATATAAGAAACTACCAAATCGAAGTCATGGAGACAAAAAATGCAATAACTGAATGGACATACACACTTGAGTGATTGAACAGCAGAGTAGATGAAGCAGGAGAAAGAATCGGTATACTCAGAGACAAGGCAGTGGAACTCAACCAATCAGAGCAGCAAAAAGGAAAAAAAATTACATTAAAGATAGCTTAAGGGACTTATGGACTGCATCAAATAAACTGACTAGACGATCATTAGCTTCATAAGGCTCCCAAAAGGAGAAAAGAGAGGAAGGGAAACCTAGCAGCTTTTTCAGCAGAAACTGCCGGCCAGAAGGGAGTGACACAATATATCTAAAATTATATGACATATAGAAAACCCTAAGGACACCATCAAAAAATTACTAGAATAATGAACAAATTCAGTAAAGATGCAGGATTCAAAATCAATACACAAAAATCTTTCGTATTTCTATACACTAAGAATGAATTTTGTACACTGTTGGAATGTAAATTGGTGTAGACATTGTGGAAAACAGTACGGAGGTTCCTCAAAAAATTAAAAATAGAATTACTATATGATCCAGCAATTCCACTCCTGGGTATAAGTCTGAAAAAAACATAAACACTAATTTGAAAAAATATGTGTGCCCCAACGTTCATAGCAGCATTATTTACAATTGTCGAGGTATGGAGTGTCCATCTATCAATCTAAGTGTCCATCTATCAACAGATGAATGGATAAAGAAGATGTGAGATATATCTGAATACTATTATGAATAGATACGAATACTATTCAGCCATAAAAAGACTGGAATTTTGTCATTTGCAGCAACACGGCTGGATTTGGAGGGCACTGTGCTAAGTGAAATAAGTCAGAGAAAGGCATGCATGACATCACTTACATGGAATCTGAAAAATACAACAAACTAGTGGATATGACAAGAAAGAAGCAGACTCACAGATACAGAGAGCAAACTAGAGGTTACCAGTGGTGGGGGGGCAATATAGAGGTGGAGGAATGAGGGGTACAGACTATTGGATAAAGATAAGCTGAAGGATGTATTGTACAATGTGGGGAATATATTTTGTATTAACTGTAATGTTTTGTAATATATTACTTTATAAGTTGTACATTATATAATTACATTATATTACAAATATTATATTTTATAATATATTTTGTAATAACTGTAAATGGAAAGTGACCTTCCAAATTATATAGATATTTAAATAAAGAAAACCATAAGACATTAAGAGAATAAGTTGAAGAAGACACAAATAAATGGGAAGAGATTTCAGAGATTTCATGCTCATGGTTTGGGAGAATTAATGTTGTCAAAAAGATCATACCTACACAGAGCAATGTACAGAATCAATGCTATCCCTATCGAAATTCCAATGGCATTTTGCACAGAAATAGAACTATCCTAAAATTTATGTAGAACCACAAAAGACCCCAAAGAGTCAAAGCATTCTTGAGGAAAACAATAACAACAACAACAATGCTGGAGACATCGTGCTCATTTTGTGCTATATTACAAAGCTATAGTAATTAAAACAGTGTGGTATTGGCATAAACACAGACATATAGATCAATGAAACTGAATGGAGACTCCAAAATCAAGCCCACAGACATATTGTCAATAAAATTACAACCACAGAGCCAAAAATACACAATGAGGAAGGAAAATCTCTTCAATAAATGGTGTTGGAAAAACTGAACTGCCACAAAAAAAAAATGAAACTGGACCACTGTCTTACACTATGTATAAAAATTAACTCAAAATGAATTAAATACTTGAACTTAAGATCAGAAATCATAAAACTCCTAGAAGAAAAAATAGGTGGTACGCTCCTTGACATAGGTCTAGGTCATTTTTTTTTTAATCTGACATCAAAGCAATAGCAATAAAAGCCACAATAAACAAATGGGACTACACTGAACTCAAAAGCCTCTGCACAGTAAAGGAAACCATCAACAAAATGAAAAAGCAGCCTACTGAATCGATAAGAGGCTAATGTCCAAAATATGTAAAGATATCCATACAAGTCAATAGCAAAAAAAAAAAATCCAATTAAAAAATGGGCAGATCTGACTAGACATTATTTTTGAGGAAGACAATATGGCTAGACAATAGGTACACAAAAAAGATACTTTACGTCATTAATCATCAGGAAAATGCAAATCAAAACCACAATAATGTATCACCTGATGCCTGTTAAAATGGTAATTATCAAAAAGACTGTAAATAAGAAGTGTCGGTGAGGATGTGGGGAAAAAGGAGCCCCTGTGCACTCTTGGTGAGAATGTAAATCAGTGTAGCCACCATGGAAGACAGTACGGGAGTTCCTCAAATGATTAAAAATAAGAGTACCATATGGTCCAGCAATTCTACTTCTGGGTATTTATTCAAAGAAAACAAAAATGCACTTTAGAAGATATACACACCCCCATGCTCACTGCAGCATTGTTTACAATAGCCAAGATACAGAAGCAAACTAAGGGTCTATCAACAGACAAATGGATAAGGAAACGTGATAAATTCATGTGTGTGTATGTGTGTATGTGTGTGTGTACGTATACATGATGAACTGTTATTCAACCATAGAAAAGAAAGAAATCTTGCCATTTGGGACAACCTGAATGGACCTTAAGGGCATTATGCCAAGTGAATATGTCAGACAGAGAAAGATAAATGCCATGCCATCTCTCTTATATGTGGAATTAAAACAAGCAAACAAAAACTAAGCCCATAGATACAGAGAACAGATTCATGGTTGCCAGAGGTGTGGGTGGGGAGAAAGGAAATGGGTTTACAGTTCTTTTTTTTTTTTTTAATTTAAATAAATTGAATTTAAAATATTTAACCATTTTTTCTTTTAAATTTTTGTCATTAAAAAATTAACTTTATCAAAAGAGGTAAGAGGTTATATTATATAAATTTTATAGTAGCCAGATCTCCTTTCAGCATTAATAGTTCCCAATGCATATTTAAGATGTTAGTGTTTTTTAATGTTTCAAAGGAGCAGTTCTTTTTCTAAACTGAAAAAGCATCAGTTTTCCCTGAGCATAAAAACTTAGGCTTTAGCGAGAATAGTGATATTATTTGGGGTACTGATTACATTTTTAAAAGCGAAAGGTAAGTCTCACTATGCCACAACACAGGGATTCTTATTTAAAATCAAACTCATGAACTATTGATATACCCCCAGGTAAACACTAAGTTTATATGGAATGAAGAAGATTGGTGAGAACAAGGCACAGATAGTAAATACAGGATCTATTGAGGCCATCTGTCAGTAGATATTAAAAAATTACCTGCATTTTCATAAATATTTGATCTTAGCCAACTTCATAGAACTACTATGTTCTTCAAATAAATAGTACAAAATAATTCCACTCAAAGTTTGACTATTTCATAAAAGTGAATCTACATATAACCTATTTTTTAGAAGCTTCCTGACAAATCTCTTTCTTTGAAAAATGAGTGTATAAAATCCTAGTGTCAGCCTCTTTCCTACTGTGTGTAAGTACCTAAGAGAAGCCCTCAGTGTGACTGGGTAAGCAGGAGGTGACAGCCCCCAGCGGCAGTGGGTGCCACGTTCTTCTCCGGTAGGGGTCCTTACATAACTTGCATGTTTGGTTACGGTGGGGGCCAATGTGAAAATGCAGGCACAAGTGGGAACAGGTGTTTCAACTCAAGGTCAGTGGATGGGTGCTCCCCTCCCCTGTCACCATCAGCCCCCCATATGCCCCCTTAGCAGCATCTCAAGAAGGGTGAGTTGGGAAGAGGTAGAACCTGAAAGACTAAATATTTTCTCAGAATAGACTGAGTCATCCAACAGTAAATGTTACGCTGGGGGGAAAATGAGATATCATGAATTATCAAATCTTTGTTCCCCATCAGTTGGAGAACACAAACTGAGATCAGTTAGAGAGAATAATGGAGAAAATTTGTATACATTCCTGACTACACATTTTACATTTCCATGAAGTATTATTACGCTTTGGGACAAGTTTATTTTCCCACTTCCAAAACAACAATTCCATAGTATCTACCTCTCTTCTTAAACTCCTTTGCTCTGATTCCTCCTCTGCCACTTACCTCATCCTACCCACATCCCACCTACCCACCATCCCATCCTTCCTTCTGCCAGCTGAGGAACTGACTACACCAATGTGTCAGGTTGCCAGATTTAGCCAATGAAAATATCAGATAGTAGTTAAATTTGAATTTTATTTAAAACAAAGAATGCTTTTTACTATAAGTATGTTCCAAATATTGCCCAGGACATACTCACAGCAAAAAATTATTCATTGTGTATCTCAAAGTTAAATTTAACTAGGTGCCTATATTTTATCTGGCAAATCTGTGTTATTTTCTATTTATGCAATTTGAAACTTTTTCCCTCTCAATCATCCAAGCAACTAAAAGAAACATTATCCTTTGTTTAACTTTCTTTTTAAATTATCCTAATAAGACAATATAAAAGGCCTTTAAATATGTTAACCTCTGGATTCAAACACACAAGCCAGGAGTTTCTTCAATGCCTATGAAATTAAGATTCACACTTTGATTTTCTATACAAAAGCTAGGTCAGTAGGCCTCCCTGTGGCTATTTTGCAAACATAATACTAACTCAACTCCAATTAAGATAAAGAGAATTATTTTCATAGAAATTCAGGCTAGATTTTAAAAGACCCAAAATCCATTATATGCTTCATCACTCTTACTTGAGGTGAACATAAAAGTCACTCTGGTGGCAACCCCAATGTCCATTCCATCTCTGTTCTGCCTAATTACCATACTTAACTCCAACCCCTAAGCTAAGTTAATGATACAGTGTTTCGGTTATCTATTCCTGCATATAACAAACCACCCTAAAACCTAGTGGTTTAAAGACCAACAAATGTATTCGCTCAGTCTTACAGTCTGGGCTAGATTCCACTGAGAGCGTGTTTCACTGCCCAGCTTGCTGGTGGTCTGTTGGTTGGATGCATTCAGATAGTGGGTTGGCTAGAGACCAGGCTTAGCTGAGACCCTGGCACAGTGGGTCCGCTCCCTCTAGGTGGTTTTGGCCCTCTCCTCCTTCACATGGCCCCTCTGCGCTCGCTCCAAGCAGCTGGCCTTCTTAGTCCAGGGTTCTCAAGTGTGCAGAATTGGAAGCTACCAGTCCTTTTTTAGGCAGGGGCCAGAAAATTCCACTGAGACCAATGTCACTTCTACCACATTCTGTTGGTTAAAAGCGAGTCACAGTCTATGTTAAATCAATGGGAATTCACAGAAGTATGGTTCATTTGGGCCACCAGTGTAATGGACAACCACATATAGCTAAGTGTTGGTTAGGAGACGGTACCTTAAAAAAGTATATACATATTATATGCCATATATTACATAAAGTATGAATATATATAAATTTAATCAAATTTTGATTGTTAGAGTTAATGACATAGCTTATATCATTTATCATTTCTTTATTTCCTAAATAACTAAGAATGGGGGGGTGGAGATGGAGAAACTTAAGTGTCTGGTACACGGAAGTTCTTTCAGCGTGGGTTGAACTCCAGAGTCTTGTTGAATTCTCTATTTGATATTAGTGTTTTTTAAAAAAATTTTGTAGTGGTATAAATTACATACCAATAATCATACAAATTTTAGTTGCACAAATTTGTGAATTTATACACGTGTATATTACAGTATGAACACTATCCATAAGAAAATATAGAATATTTATAGCAGTCCAGAGTCTCCTCTGTGCCCCTTCTCTTTCAAATTTCTTCAAGATTAACCACTATTATGATTTTTGTTACTATAGGTTAATATTTAATTTAACTTTTTTGTCTAATATATGATCTATTTCAGTAAATGTCCACAAGTACTTAAAAAGAAAGTGGATTTTAAGTTACTGGTTGGAGGTTTTTAAATAGGTCTAAACTAAGCTAAACTTAGTGAATTGTGTTTTTTACATCATCAGTACTTTCTTACTAATTTATTAATTATTTTCTGCTTATTCTATATGATATTTAAAAAGGTATATTAAGATGTCCAACTATGTTTGTGTATTTATCTATATTTCCTTTTATTTCCATCAACTTTTATAGTTTTAGAAGCTATGTTTTCAGGTAAATGCACTTGATTTTGAGGGACTTTACCTGCTTCTTCTCTAAATCTTTTATTCTCACTTCCTTTAGTTGATAACTACAGCATGAGGTGAAGTGATCTGGAGAAAACAGTTTTGTGTTGGCACAATACACATAGTAATAACCTGGAGTATTCCATGCTATGAAATTGTAATTGTGGACCTTTATCTATTCAGTCAGAGTTGAAGATGACAAACTGAATATAGTTTTTAAAATCCCCAAGCTAAGTAAGTTAAATTACATTTTTTATTTTATTTTGGATGATTTTCATCGGTACACCTGTGGCTAAACTTATGTACCAATAAAAATTGTATCAAATGTTGTGGTTTTCTTAAGAGTGGAATTTTCCTCACAATTTTCTAACCACAGTGCTGATAAATCATCTCACCTGATTATCTTCTCTGAAATAACAACTCATACCCTAATGGAGAGATTTGAGCTTTTTTCCTTCCATTTATCTCAGCAAATGTCCTTACATGTTAATCCTTTCAGACATATACCAACTATTACCTTCAATAAAATTTTATAGTTGACAATTTCTGATTCTTCTTCCTCATCTTAATTTCTGTTCTTCCAAGATTTTCCTATAAAGTCTTTCACTAGAGTGATTGAATAAAACTATTTGCAAAACGCCAATTTTTTTTTTTTTTGAAAACTTAATCCAGTCAAGGCCAAGGAGAGGACTGGATACATTTTGACAGAACTACTCAAAATGAATTTTATCAATTCCCACCTGTTTAATTTTGGAGAATATATATGTATACACACACACACACACACACACACATGCACACACACCCTGTGTAATGTTGTTAGTTAGCATGGGGTATATTTTCGTAGACCTGCTTAGTAAAATTACATAAAATGATTTAGAATTAATTATGGGGAACATATTTTACTTTTATGTGTCTTGATAATTATAATTTGTTCTTTTTTGAGAGGATTAAAAATATAAAACCTTAAAATGCAATATGATGAACACATAGCTATTTTATAAGAAATTATATACTCATATTTTAAATGAATATATAGTATTTTATTATTTAATTATGGTGTAATAATTTAGTGATCATTTTGATACATTTTAATCATAAATTTTATCAAAGAAAAAAAGAAGAGTAAGACTATATGAAGTCTGATCACAGCTCTGCCATGTTCACCTATATATTTAGCCAACTAACTTGGTGCATTAACTAACTTTGTGAATTTAGGGTTATCGCTTACTCCATGGACATGAGTATTTTCATCTGTCACATGAGAAGGGGCTAGGACTAGCTGATCTTTTGGGTAATCATAATAGTAGAAATTTTTCAGAACAACCACTGAGAAGAAAGTAGTAACAAGCAAGATGTAATGCAATGAAAATGTATTCGAGCAAAAGAAAATGTTGATTTTTTTTTACAAAATAAGAAATATTAAAAGGAGCAACATATTAAAGAAAATTGAAGGTATTTACAAATGTAAGTTTGACTGTATTTACACAGAGTGTAATTTCTTATTTTTAGGACAACAAATTGATCATCTAGTGAAAGCTTCATGATTAAAATGTACTTACACGCACCTCCGCATGACCGTTACAATCATGAATTGGGTTAATTAACTGGTTCTATGGAACTTTGTAAAGGTTAAATGTAAGGAAAATGTAACTAGTAATTGAAAATTCATTTGCTCATTTATCCCTTTCTAGTTCTGTGAAGTGAAATGATACGTAGATGGGGAAAATACAGGCTGCTGAAAGAGAAAGGAAAATTGTTTGCCCTATCTCTTCCCTGACGGCCCATGAAAACCTGGCTTCTGCCCGGAGTCTGGAGAAAGAAATTTCTTAAGGAGCTGTACTATGCAGGAGTGAGTTGATTCTGACAATGCAGTGACAACACTAGCGTCGTGCAATGAAGGGTAACAGGGAATCCAAGAAGAGATCTATCCTCCATTTGCTCCAGGGGCCCTTCTGCTGTTCACGTCTGACTTTGTCCAGAATCCAGGTTCTGTGAGGACTGGGGAATGTTTTCTGACTGTTGTAGAGAGAGAAAAACTAACTCAATTTAGGTATATTTAAGTCTGTTTGACTAACAACGCTGTTCTAATGTTAACCAAACAAGTGTGGTATTTTTTGTTTATTTAAATAACTAGCTTTTACATATAATAAAACTCACATGCATGATAGTGAGATTTCAGTTGAGTTCAATAATCATTTACTGAACACTTCTTGATGTGCTAGGTAGGTTCCATGCAGTAGTATAAAAGGAATAAGGTATGGCTTCAACGTTCAATTTTTTATAATGGAGCATAGCTTCTAATTGCTTTTATTCCTTTTGTGAATGACTTCTCTTGCTTCAGTCTCTTCTCTTCTAAACAGGTGAGTAGGTCCATCCAAATAGTTTAATTTCCTTTTGTACAAACATGTATATTATTGATTAACATAATAATTGTTAAGCAACTACTATGTGCTTGACACTATGCTGGGTTTGCTCACATAAAAAGAAATCTCATTCATTCATCAAAGTGACCTCCACATTATATATGGGGAAACTGGCTAATCAAGGATGATTCCATTAGAATCTGACCCAGAGGTTTACCAGCCCCTATGGATGCAGTTCTAAGTTCTTTCACTGTGTGGTAGCTGGGCTGTGTGTTACGGCTAACTATGGAATTCTAGGGTACTTTACTGATGTAATATTTCTGAGTAACTATGATGTTAATATTTGAAGATTGAATTCAAATTTGACTCTGCCACTTTCTTGCTAGACAAATGTGGACAAACCACTTAACCTTTCTGTGCCTCAAATTTCTCAATTATAAATAGGGGTAGTATTTATATAATAGTGCTACTCTGATGATTACATTAGTATGTGTACAGTTAAATGGGAAGAAGTTTTACTATTTGGTTCATTAAGAATTACCTATTATTAGCACTAAATAAACACAACCTTTGAATGGTTCAAAATGTAATAGGGAAGAACTCATCGGACTCCATATTGAATCTATTCCTTTGGCTCTAACGCTATGCTCTGTTTCCAGTGCTTAGTCATGCTGGTTCTCCACTTTCTGCAAAAGAATGTTGCCTATAGCCTGAAACATACCAGATAGCCAATTCTCAAGACTCTGGTCTATAAAGGTATAACATTTTACATGTCTATAGAGATAAAACATTGCAGAACAGAGAATAACATTTGTCTTGTTGGGGGTTTATGGGAACATGGTAACCTGACTTACGTGGACAGCTGCAAGAACTAAGGATTCTAATACTAAGACGTTTACAATTAACCACCCCCCCTTCTTATGATTGTAAAGTGATTACATAGAGTTCTTGCAAAGATTAAAAAATGCCATCTACATAAAATGCTTAGAACAGTACCTGACAACAAATATTAGTTATTATTGTCGTAACTGAATGTAATTAACATCATGGTATTAATCACATAATATGTTTCAAGCACACAAACCAAATCTATTATGGTATCTGTTTCAGATCTATTTCAGAGCACTGTATCAATCTGTCCATTCTCCAAGATGGAGAAATGTAAACTTAGTTGTTGATTTTTCATTTGTTACAAAGCAGAGCAGACTAATTTTATTAAAAGAATTAGTCAAATAAAATTCTAACTTGCAATCAAAGAGAGCATTGCATCATCTAAGTGAAATGTACAAGGATATGGGTGAAATTCAAGAGGCAGGTTTCTTCACCAGCAAATCGGGCATGCTGAATGGGATTATTTCTCTGGTGCTCCCAGATTTAACACCCTCTTTCCTGCTAAGTCATATTTGATCAGCCTATTTTCTTTTAAGAAACAGCAATGACATGTCCAGGCTTTGCATGCAGGAGGTGTAGTTGGAATGGGTGTGAGGGAGGGCTGAGGGAACATTAGATGACTTGTCTTGAATTGCATTTGCTTTGCAAACACAGCCTAGGTTTCACAGAGATTGAGTAGGACTGATGCTGATGGAAAATTGAAGTCCCTCAGAATCATCTCTTGGCAGCAATAGTGTAAAACTAAATAATTGTTTACATTGCATTGTTCATGTTTACACTTCTGAATAAAAACAAACATATATACTTTAATAATAATCTATAAATATTAATTTGTTGCTAAAATAAAAAGAGAAATGTCAAGAGAGGATGGAAAGAAGTGATTTTCAGACCCAGTTTCAGCAGTGAGCTGATAAATCATTTAATCTCTTTCTCCTCAATTTTGGGTGAAATGATGGGAATATACAGACACATCTCTAGGGCCCATTCTACTCTACCCTTTGAGCTTAAATATATATATATTTATATTTGCAATACATATAAATTGCATATATAGTCATAAATACATATGTAACATATATGTATATGTACTGCTCACTGTTTTTAGTAATGGGTGGATAATTTTATATTTAGCAAAGTTAATTTTCACAGATTTTCTTATGATTTCTAAATTAAGCAATATATTACAAGATGCATTATTATATTGGTTATGAAATAATTGATCATTCCTTTAAGGTGGTCCTTTGGTACACACTGTATAATGTGGTGGACATGAATAGGATATTGTCCATAAAGTATAATTTTATAAAAATGTTTCTATAAACCATAATTTTATGTAAGTCTTTCTATAGATAAATGTTGAATCTTAATTTGTTTTCCTTTGTTGGAACTATGTGGCTATCTGCCATCTGTACCATAGCAGACCAGTGAGTGTTTATTTATAAGAATATAGCTTTAGATCCCTGGACCATATGATTGAATAAAATGTGGTTCTGGCTGAAGAGTTACTGCATATCCTAAAGAAATATCCCTCTTTGCATATAGAGCTTAAACAAGGAGCGAAACATATTATTTTCAATTGCACATTTACTTTGTTGAACCTGAAAAGCTTGTAGGACCTATCTTACCAACAACAATGGTAAGATAACACCCTGTTTAATTAGAGCCAAAGGAAAAGCTTTCCCCTTCACTGTTGTGTTCTTACAACTCATATGAATGTGGCAGTAATATTTAACTTGTCAGTCAAGATGTTTGACAAAATAAGCATATTAATGAGTCTTAGGCAGTAATGAAAAGATGTGCCTGGCATACTTGTTTGTAAAATTTGCCAGACTCATTAAAAGTCAAAGTTACATTATATTAACAATAATCTATGTGTTATTATAAACACAGCAGCTTGGCCATTTCTAGTTGTAATTACCAGTGATAAACTTGCCCAAATATAAAGCTATATAAACTAAACAATACAATAAAAAATGTTTAGGAGCATTATTAGAAAACAGTAAAGGAAAGTTTTATGTTCAAAAATCTCCTTAACATGGATAAATTTTTCTAAATGTTCTATCAGAACATTTTATATATGTATAAAATATTTATATGTATATGCAGATAAATGCATATAAGTATATATCTATATCTATATATCCATTAAATCATTCTTTGTCCATAATAAAAAAAATGCAAAAGTTTTTCATGAAAAACTAATTTATGAACTTTAGTCTCTATTAACATAAAGTATCGTTCAGTTCATTTTCCATGCTGGCTATTTCAAAAATATTTATATATTTATCATGCCACTTTTAAACATGCCTTATCAGCTGTGTGTGAATTGTAAACCTCAAAACTATTTCTTCATAGTTCCTCTGTAACTAGTTCTGTTCTTATGTGCTACTATATGAAAACCCTTCCATACATTGTATGGAAAAAAAGACTCATTAATTCGGCACAAGCGATGGGTCAGTGAGACTGTGTTAGTGAACAAGATAGGCGCATTTTTGGATGTGACACTTGTCGCTCCGAGATGAGTAAATGAATGATGACTATGGGGTAAAAGCTAAGGTTTTCTACTCGCCTTTAGCAGTTCTGTTCAAACATCATTTCCTTAAGGAAGCCATATAGGCCGCACCAGACCAGGTCAGTGACTTTTGTTATAACTATTAGCAGTCTATTCTCACTTTCTGTCTCTCTCTCTCTCTATATATATAATCTGTGTATATAAATAATCTGTGTATATAATTATATGCATAATTGTATTTAAATCACTGCAACTGAATCATTGGCTATTAGTTGTTTTATATCTGTTTTGCAGCCAGAATGTAAGATCTTTAAGGACAGAAAATTTTATCTTCCAAATGTGCTATACTCTCAGTGCCTAGAAATTGATTTGCACAAAGGTTAATGAATGGGATTGCATTGATCCTACCAGCAATATCATGATATTAGCTGTGTCAAACTAGTTAATGTAACCACAACAGCTTTCTGGGTTGAGAGTTGTTTTTTTGTTTTGTTTTGTTTTGTTTTTTCATTTTCCTTTTCAGCTTCTTAAATATGTCATTGCACTTCCTTCTGGCTTCCATGACTTTCTCCATGAAAAAGCAGCTGTTAATCTTTACCCTCTGTATGTTAATTGAGGATATTAATTGAGCTGTTAATCAAGGATCCTTGTATGTGATGGGTCACTTCTCTCATAAACCTTTCTGTATAGCCTGTCTTTCCCCAGTTTGTGGTCTGAATAGGTGTGGATCTCTGCCCTAATCAGCCCAGGACTAGGCACCAGAAAACTAGACACAATTCCTTTACAAACCAGTCCTAAGCCCACCCATCCCTTCCTGCAGGAACCACAGAAAGGCTCTTGCCCCATTTTCCACTCACCCTCTTTGTCTCTGGATTGACCCTGATGCTTCCTGCTGTGGTCCCGCGTGGCATGGACCTCCTCCTCTTGGAATTGTTAGTAACAAACTATCTTTTCAATTGGCAATCACCTCCTGATTTGTTGGCCTCACACTACCTGGATAATAATAATGCCTAGATTTTAATACAAAGGCTGCTATAGAATTTAGGAAAAGGATGGGAATATAGCAAGTTAGAATGCCACAAAGTTCACTAGTCTTTCCAAGATTTACCTGTTTTCTTTCAATAAATTCTTTTCAGATTTTTTTCAGGCCCTTGATTAATTTTCAGAATTCTAAAAAACTGGTTTCTTCTGCTTTTACGAGAAAGTGGTCTGGTGAGGTTCTCACTCTTCTCTTCCTGCTAATGTCACTTTCCGCCTTGGTTTTGATCACAGTGATGTTTTTAGTACTTTACTTTATATTCTGTATTGGATTTTTAGAAACCATCATCTATTTTTGGACAATTTTGAAATATTTTATGTCTATGTATGTTATAAACTCCACAATAAAGTGTGAGGCTCATTTCATGCATTTCCCTTCCTTCCATAATCACAGTGCTATAGTACCATTGTCTGATAATAGTTGCCACATAGATTTTGGCCAACTCTATAGTTGTTTAGGGTAGAAAGAAAAGTATGGTACCAGTTATTCATTATGGCCTTAGTTTTTTTTTAATTCAGAAATTTAAAAAAATAAGAGGAAGCCATTGAAATGAATCTATTTATATATACACAAATATGTAAATATACTAAATACTATATATAATTTTCTCTTATTCCATTTTTATAATTTGATATATAAATATTTATTAGATTATATTATTCTATTTCATAAATTTAACAAAAATGTTATATGTGTGTGATTCATACATGCTAGAACTAATATAAGGCAGACATACTGTGCAACTCTAGTGTTACCTATAAATGCCTTATCATTTTGACACTGTGTTTATTGTATAGAGGAAAATGGGACGGGGAGATATCTCCTTGCTGACATTGTGTAGTTCTCTTCTTTTCTCATCGGATTCATTTTCAGTGATCAAATCCTGTATTTCATCCCCATACATGTTGTATATTGACTCGCTTCAGATTGAGCACTAAATAATCAATTAATTAATTAATTTGCTGCTATCAATGTATATCTCTGTTTCCATAACTATCCAAATTTGTCTCTAAAATACAACCATTATTAATTATATTTTAATAGTTGCAATATTTTCTGTTTCCTGCATCACATGATCTCATACATGCTAAAGGGATATTTCTCACCTCACTCAATATATCTGCAGCAACTGAATCATGGAAATGTTTTAAATATCTCTTTAGATTTGGTGTAGAAGGGAACAACTTAAATTGTGTTGCTGCCTAGAAAAACATCATTAAGCCCTTACCTACAGTACTCAGAGTACATTTACTCCAAACAACTATTTTTACTAGACACTAGCAAAATGTTACCATCCCTTTGTCCCACTCCCAGCTGCTCCTGCCAGTTTCCTTATAAACTGACTGTTTGGTAGACTCCCTGAAGTCTATTTTAATTCTCGTCATGTAAGCAGTGAGGGTGGCCTGAGAAGAACGTCCTCAGGCTTTGACATAGTCAATGGTTTACAAATTATTTTTCAGTGAAATTTTATGGCTTATTATGGAACAGTTGAGTTCTAAGGGTTGGAGATACAATGAGGAATAGGTCTCTCTTTACAAGAGTTTGCATTCTTGGTGCAGTGAAGACAATAATGAAGATAATGAACAGATGATCTAAATCAATTGCAGGTTAAGTCCTATAAGAAAACTACAGAACAGAGTAATCTGATACCTGTTGGGAAGGAGGGGAGCTGTTTGCAAAGTTATCAGCAAAGTTCCTCTAATTACTTCTTTACCTCAAGGAGGCAGCTATAATAAGAGAGGTTTGGAGCTAAGAGTCAGATTGCCTGAGACAGAGCTTGGCTCTACCTCATGGTAACTGTGTCATCTATAGCATGTGTGTAACCTTTGAATCCTCACTTTTTCAGTCCACAAACAATCTCTTCTCTGTGCAGCACACCTTCCTTTCCCCAGATCTCTTATTGTCTTGATTTTGTCATTTCCATTCTCACAGCATTTCTTTAATATTTCATACTTGTTTCTGGGAGAGTCCTTCAAAGTCACTTTCCAACTTACTGATTTGTTTTTCTATAGAAACTATCTGTATTAGTCTCCTGTCACTGCTATAACAAATTACCACAAACTCAGTGGCTTAAAATAACACAAATTTATTACTTACAGGACTGAAAGTCAGAAGTCGGAAATGGAACTCACTAAACTAAAATCAGGGTGTCTGCAGGGCTGTATTCGCTCTGGAGGCTCAAAGGTAGAATTGTTTTCCTTACCTTTTCTAGCTTCTAGAGATGCTCCCACGTTTCTCAGCTCACGGCCCCGTTTCTCCACCTTTGAAGTCAGCACACTGGAATGGGTCATTCTCACTTCAAAATCTCTCAAATTCTCACTCTTCTACCTCCCTCTTCCACTTTTAAGAATCATTGTGATTACACTGAGCCACTTAGAGAATCCAAAGTAATCTCACTATTTTAAAGTCAGCTGATTAGCAACCTTAATTACGTCTGCAAATTTAATTCCTCCTTGCTGTATAACCTACATATTAATAGTTTCTGGAGATTAGGAGAAAAAACATTTTGGGGAATAGAGAACATTATTCTGCACACCTCATCATTCTCCTATTCATTATATCTGTTTGTTTTTAGTTTTAATATACATGTAGTGATGTTTTTTATTTGGTTTCTATTTATGATTTTTTATTCTGTTTTATAACAACAAAACCATAGTAGGATATCATCAACCAGAATATATTTTCTGTCATTTATTTTTATACTATCTCTTGTTCAGAAAATTCTGTCTTGTTTAGATCAGATTCTACTATAAAAATTATTTATCATATAAATATTTAATTTAGAAAAGACAGCAAATGTCAGTCTCTACACTGCAAAAGAGGTCTGAACTTCATTTTGGATTTCTCATCTGCCATTGTAAATAAACTAAGTTTGTTAATAGACAATTTGAATTATTCTTATTGAAAGTAATATATACATAGGACATGATATTTCCATAAAAAATTCTATGATAATTAATTTTAAAGATCTTTTAGGTCAGGAGTCAATCTTTTCCATCTATAAGTTCTTCATTCTTATCAAAGTTCTGGCATAAAGTAAGCACTGGACCAATAATTATGGACTAAGTGATTGAGTTGGTTAATGTCATATCAAGCCATAAAGAATACAATGGGATGAGAAAAAGAAACATATTTTCAAGCATCTTCACAATTGACCAGTTGTCAGAATAGTATGATAAAGTGTGAAATGTCAAAATGCATATGTCTTGAATTTATCATTATTAATTAATTTGCAGATTTGTATTACAAACTATCAATGTCATTTAAAGAGTATTACTTCATTTTGTGGTGCCAGTTTTCTTTTGTGAACTGATTTTGCTTTTGACATAATTCTCTGGTTATTTTGGCATTATATAAGTATAAGCCTTTTTTTTTTCTGCCAGCCAAGTTTCCTTTCTTTACCAGGAAAGTCATGGGACCCCTTTAGGGGAAGAAATGGAAACAGCTGTCCCATACAGTGCTAGTGCCAATTTGATTCCTTTTAGGCCAATGATACTCTGGGCAACTCATGAATCAAACCAGAAGACTTAATTGATCTCCATATTAACAATTTTTTTAAATGCATTACATGCATACATACATAAGGTTTTCATTTTATGTTTTTATGGAAAGTTTTATAGAAGGCAACTGAAAATTTGCAATAAAGAGGAGATTATTGCCAGAAAAATGTATTTTATTATCTATGCCAGACTACTAGAGCTATTTTTCCACAGCAGCTCTCCCTTTTGAAGCTGACCAGCAGCAAGGTGAATAATTATTAGAAGCACAGCAAGTTCTTGGATAGAGCCCATTTGGTAAAGAGCTTATTCTAAGGCATTCGACTGCATGTAAAGAGAAAAAAGGATTTCCAAAGTAAGCAGATATCTTTGAAGAATTTATAGCCTCTGAAGTGATCTCAAAGCAACAAATTTAGTTGCATATAATTCTCTTTGGAATGTACAATATGGCTTGCTCCCGATACATGATATTTTAGTAGCAATTTATTCAAAGGGATAGCTCCATAGAAAGACTCAGTTTCCAGATAGCATCGAAATGTTTTCCTAGTTATGCACAGAACATTAGACTGAGCTAGAACTATAATCAGAACTTCATTTATGAGTTATAGTTAAAGGCAAAATTTATTGACAAGCATGCATCATTTACATACAGCTTTTCTGGACTTTAAGTTCTCTCATTTTCTTTCTTTCCTGACCCAAAGTGGCCAGCTGTCAGCTATGCACTGAAGGAAAGGCAACTTTAACAGGAGAGGGTTAGAAGGAGAATGATTTGTTTCAGTGTACATGAAGTATTGTACAAGATGACTGAAAAATTTGAGTTATGTAAGGACCAACTTTATTTGCCCTCAAGCATTTAGATTCTAGGACTATTGATTACAACTACCCACCAGAAGCTGGACCCAAAAGGGCACAGTGCTTTCTGAAACGTAGCCACTTGTGGTCAGGGCTGATTTATTTACTTTCACTTTGTATTTACCTTTCAGCGGCTTTAATCACAGAGGTGCTTACACTTTTTCCAGGTCGTGAGTTTTAATTGCCATTTGCACCTTCGCATTAGTGCATAATTTTATACTGTTGGTTTTTACATCACACATGACCTTCATGACATAGATGAATGTCTTTGGAAGCTGAATAAGATGTACCTTTTCCTGCCTGTATAACTCAAGGAAACAGTGTGATGGAAGAACAGTAGTACCAACACGAAGAAGAGATACAAAGACAAACGTGACATTACATTTCCCTTATGTCATTAGTCTTTACTTCCTAATTTCATTTTCTAATCTATTGCCTCACTGCCCTCTCCTGGGAGTAGAGCTCAAAATTCAAAAGAGTGATTTGTTTGCACTCTGGTGTTGAACTTTGGAGGCAAAACTTTAGGGAATCGACAGGCAGTGGACTGCTGACAAGTTATCCACTGGAGTATAGAATGTCATGTGAGCGGCAGAATAATACAAGCAACAACATTAACTTTTGCCTGAAACTATATTCTCAAATTATTCAGACCAGGACAAGAAAAATGCAAAAGAGTGTTGTAGAAGCACTGTTTATTGAAACTGATGTAGAATGTGGCTTTGTGTGTGTATCCTGGGGGTATATATCCATCAATACTAAAAATGCTGCTGAGATTCACTTAACTAACTACTGGATGTCAGTGTTGCTCCACTATGAAAATTTTTTTACAAAAACCACAAAACATTGAGTACAAAATTCCTTACAAAAAATAATATATTAGAAATATGCATTTATAGAAAGGATTAAATTAAGGCTCATTAAAATAACTTTTATCCAGCCTGCTTATTTTATTTAGCTTTCTTTTTTTGTTTTCATTAGTAAAATTAGTTTAGTTTAATCCATGCTAGGCTCAAAGTATTAGCAAGATTTCAAAATATTTTCTGTTGAGATGTTTTAATTTCCATATTGGAAAACACTGAAACCAGAAAAGGAGAAATAAAATAATACTTTAAATGATTATCTATCTATCATCTGTATACAACATTTCACAGCACTGTTTTCTTTTCTTTTCTTATCTTTTCTTTTTTTCTGTTTTTTTTTTTGACAGGGAAGAGATTTAAAATTAACTTAAAGGAAGTATCTCAGATATGTCATGGCAACTACACAAAAGAAAGTCTTAACATAAATGTGCTTCATTTCTTATATAAAATGCTTTGCTTTTAAATGTTACTTCTTTATAGAGCTAAAAATTTTTGACATCATCTACAGCAGCATTTCTCAGTCTTTTTTCATTGTATATTATCAATAAGAAAAATTATTGTGACACTAACAAAAGGTACTCACTACTAAGGAATAAGAGTTTATCTGTGGATTTGAGCTCTGGAAGGACAAAACCGATCGTAGTACCTTAGGATTTCTCTTCACCCTTCCCAGGCCAATTTTCCTCCCCTTGTCATCAGTATCACCCACAATGAACATCCTTATTCTACTGTGATCATACAGTTTCCATGGCTTCATAACAATCATTCATTTCTCAAGCTTTGCATTTAATTTTGGATTAAAATATGACTATAACTAATTAAAAACACAATTACTTTTGTTACTCTTGTTTTCAAAGGCTAACCTGGTACAATAGTTAAGAAACTAAAATGAGTTATTGATTATTACTTCATGGGTATTTTTCTGACTTCAGTAGGCTATTTTCATAATAAGTTTTGGTTTAGCCATCTTAATTTGCCCATGAATAAAAATAGACATATATGCAAATATAAACATATTACAAATTTAAAAAATAAAGTGTTTATTTCATTGATTTCCTCCACCTCTTCCAAAACCCTTGTTACCTTAAAATGGGCGAGTGGATAATCTAAAAGTCATACATAATATATTCTTGTCAATGAATTTTTTCAGAGTTGCTTTCCCCACTATTGTAGCTTACATCTTTGTTCTTATTAGCATTTATTTCGTTTTCTAACACAAATCATTTCAAGAAAGGGAAGTCCATCATATTTTCAAACAAATTACACTTGTAAATGAAATAAAAATCCTCAGGGAGATACTTGACTTTATAGTATCTAACAGCCAAAAGTGGTCATTTGATTACCAATTATAGCTAAATAAAAATAAATAAATGACTGCTACATACACAAGTGGTTTAAAAGCAGATATATTTTAAAAAGATACAACTTGCTGAATTCGGCTTCATATAGCAAATCATTTTTTCTATAACTACCTTCAGGTAAAAATATAGGAGAATGAATAGTTCTTAATATTTTTCAAATGACTAGTCAATAAAAAGTCAATTCTTATCTCGTATCTTTAAAGAATTGCCAACAGTTAAAATCGTGTGGACATTTTTAAAGGAAGAATGTATTTGAAAATAAAATAAGCCCTTAATTTAGGACATTCCACATGCAACACATCCCCACTGAAAATGGCTCAGCAATACTTTTCATTTAAGAATGAAAGCTGACTCCTGAATTTATTCTACTTAGTTGCTTATCATGAGAAATTCTAGTATGATTATATAAAAATGCATGCATCTCTGAAGCCCCATGAGTGACTTAAACTGTTTATAATTTTATCCATTTGGAAACTAGAATTGAAACTGTGAACTCTGAATTATATATAATAATTGGTTGGTGAAGACATGGATAATTTACAGGAAGACTTGATTAAAAGACAAATATTTTATGAAGTCTTCATGTTTAGTTTTGCAACAAATGTGACCTTATGAAGACATTGTTAGGAGAGAATTTGCATGGGACTTGCTCATTTCTGCCCATCTTGTGAGAAAGGGTCCTGAGGACCTTCTTCTGGACTATCTTATCAAAGATGTTTGTAGAGCAAACAGCCTTGAAAGATAGAAATGGTCCATCTTTGCCCCTCCCTCCCTCCACCCATATTCTAAGCCAGTGAGGGGTTAATGTGCTGTCCAGTATAACAGAGAACATGTCCGTCTCAGGAGCAAAGGTCAGGCTTACTGCCCATTATACAAGACTGGATTCCTTAACTAAAGACATACCTCTATGAGAATAAGTGTCACCCCCTCTTTGCCTCACCCTATGGGAACTAGATTTCAGAGACCTGGTACAAATGCTGAAACACCACTACCTCTAATGCTGGGAGTATTAAAGGAGTTTTCGTGTTCTGTCAACAGTCAAGGAATGACCCTCTCTCCCTCTCCTGTCCCCTCTCCCCTGCTTTATCTCCTTCCTTCATGTACGTATAACATGAATATTAAGTTGACCCGTAACCAAGTCTCTTGGAGGAGAAATACAGTTGCATTCTCTCTGCCTTGTCCTTGCTGGGCCATCACAGGTTAGGTGAGACCCTTAGGGAGAAATGATTTTCAGATTTCAGAATTACTGCTGTTCTAGAAGGAGAGTACTCTGCAGATAATTAATAAGGTGTTTGGAGCCCATTATATGCTCACAGGCAGGACACTGCAGATAATGTGAGTTTTGGGCCAGTGACCCTTAATTTAATATACTACCATTTCTTCACAAAACATGAATATTGAAACTTTAAACAAACCAAAACTGTGTCATTTTTTAAAAGATTAAATGGGCTTTGTTCAACGATTCATGAATCAAGCAGCATCTAATCCAGCAGGTAGAAAGGAGTCCTGAGGACAAGACTTTTACAGGCAGAAAGGAGCAGGAAAAGGAAGTTATCCTAGGCCAAAAAATGGGTTAGTTATTTCAGAGTCATTTCACAGGATGTCAGAGGTCTATCAGGCAGGTTACCCAGCTCGTGTTGATCAGATGATTCCTGACTGACTAGTTGATGGTTCTAGTTCTGGCCACAGCTATACTTAAGTCTCAGTTTGGTGACATAGGGCTTGGCACAAGTGACTACCTTTTAGGTCTCTTGTCTTATTTTTTAACAATATTAAGAAATACTTGCACAGTGGTCCCAGTCATGTTTTGACAGCAAATGAGTTTGCCACTAGCTTTGGAAAGTATCTGTGGTCTTAAGAGCTTTCTGGTTTAAGAATTATTGAGGATGGTGGCCCTAGAGCCTGAGGGTAAGGGGTAGAGAGGTTGAAATGGACACAAGCCTGCTTTTATCTGAAGCTTAACCTGGTGCCGGGAGCCACCAGTCCACTTTCAGCAGCACACTGTTATTTAATTTTCTTTTCCTTAAATATTTCATATGGAGATGGATGGCAAGGATCTAAAAGGGATTTCTGTTTTTCTGTTTTCACTGAACAAAATATCGACAAATAGATTCTCTAAAAATTACTTTTTTTTTTCTGTTTGGTTAGAGAAATAAAAAGAGACTCTAAATTTCCGAACTTCCAGCATGACTTTTCTTCTACTCTCATTTAGCAATCATTATAGAGTATATACCCTTTCTCATTACCTACTTTATTAAGCTGTCCCCTTGAAGGAATAATGTCCCTTGCTTTTCAAAGGGAGAGAAATGAGAAAGGACATTAATTTTATGTGTTCTTTGAATCCCTGTCCTTGATCACGAGCATTCAGATTATAATTCTTCTTGTTTTCGCCAGAGTAAAGAGACAAGTGTAAGGAAGTCTTAAGCTATTTCTCTCCTTTGGATGTCAACACTAACTTTCTACGTGGTTAAGATATTGAGGCCCAAGGAGGTTAGATTTCCCAGTCTGCGAAGTGGGAGAATTCTCCAAAATACAGTCTTGTGAAAATGTAATGTGAGGATACATGCGAAAACACTTTGGAAGGTATAAAGAATGATGTACCGTAAAGTAACATGATTATTTTGACTGAAGGAAGATGGTTATTTATACAGAAGTACGCTTTTTAAGCTAGCTGATACTGCTCTCTAGTAAGAGAACTGGGTTTGCAAGACACCCTTTTGTTCTTTGAGTTACAAGACCCTTAAGGCAATGGGTCAAGTCCTTTTCATTTATGTCTTTGTCAGGGCTCATAGAATAATGATTTTCTTTTACAAATCACTGAATAAATAGATGCAGACAGAATTATCATTTTGAATATTAGGAAAGCAGTGTGTTTTAAAAGAAATTTGGCATGGGAAAAATGTTAAAAGAGCCATTTGCTTGTTAAATTATGTAGAAGAGAAAGTTTAAAGAAGTTGAAGTTATTTTAGAGGCGATAAAGAAAAAAAATAAATAGCTGGATGTACCCAAGTAGGACAAAGTTAATGCAATTAAATATGCTAAACTAATATTCGTTTTGAAATTATTATTATTATTATGGGGTCAATTATTTTTGTGGGGACATCTTTCAAAGTCCAATGACGCCCATCCCTGGGCTCTCAGATGTCTGCCTGCGATCCCTAAACGAAGTTCATGCTCTCCTGGGCGAGTTGGCCCTAACAAACTGAGAGCCCGCGGTAACACCTGACCTCGCAGAGCGCAGGCTGGCTTGTCTCAGCCCACCTTATCAGAGTCATGAACCTCACTGCTCTTCATGGACCCTAAACTTCTTACCTCCCCTACAACCAGTCAGAGACTTGCGCACAAGTTGATCAGGCACCTCGTGGCCCTCCCTTATGAAAGACCCAACCACCGGCCCTGGGTGCTCACGGGCGCCTCTGGTCTGTGTGGCCCGCTGCTCCTCTATGGCAGCATAACCTAATAAACTCCTTTACTATCCTCCTCCTTCGTCTTTGGTAAATTCTTTCACCAACCTGTGTCACCGGCCCACCACCACATTGTGTACCCCAACAATTAATTTCTGAGAGGTCATTGTGATTATATTTAATTTGGTATCCTGCTTAGAATAAGAGCAGTGTGAATTATGCATTATTATTACTATGTAAAAGCATAGAATGCTCCGTGCATTTGCACGTCATTCTTGTCCGTGCTCATCTTCTCTGTATTGTTCCAGTTCCAGCATATGTGCTGCTGAAGTGAGCGCTAAAGCTTCTCTTAATGACTAAATCTAAACAAGCATTATCAATGTCTCAAGCAACTGGACAAATGTGGTCTATGATGGACCTGAAGTGTTGCCATAACAGGACATTAGATACCGTGGTCGTGTGTGGGCACTACATCTGTGGTAGTACACTGCAAGGGAGTCCATATTTCATGTCTTCATAATAAGAAATTACTATGGAAAAATTCATCTATATCTTAGAAGTATTTAATAACTCAATTTAAGAACAGATGGTCAACAGTGAATCTATTGAAAACTAAAGAGATACATTTACCTTGGAGACAATCAAAGAAAAATAATTGTTTTAAAATGTTGACTAGGTGTTGGCCACAGTACTAAATTCTGGCATTTATTTTGTTCTCATAACAAAACTGTAGCTGTGACTCTTAAAATATTAATTTTATTGATGAAACATAATGCTCAGAGAAGTTCAGAAATTTATCCAGAGTCATAAAGCTAATAACTAATGAAGTGAGGATTGAGAAGTATGCCTTAGTAGTTTTACGCCTGTACAGTTATCACATAGCATCTGTTCTGGGGATGATTCTGCCTTTTGTGGTCAGTTTTTAATGAGACAGTATTATTATCCAGACCTGTGATCTTAAGACAGCCTGTCTAGTTTGAATCTTTGATCTACTGCTACTTATGTCATGATCTGGAGCTAACTGCTTAATATTCCTAAGGCTCAGACTTTTCATCCACAAAATAGAAATACTACTACTCTCTTATGGAATCATCTGTGTGCTACATTGTATACCAAGGAAGAAAGAGGCTGCAGAAAGAAAGACTAGGTTGTTTTAAGGGTTAACTGCAACAACAGGTCTTGTTAAAAATTTAAAGACACACAAAAACAAACTACTTACCATAATATCTAGTAATAAATTGAATAGAAGTTTCTTTTTATTATAAATGCTATCAACTGCTACAGTGTTCAAAATTTCTATGACATTGTTAAGGAAGGGGATATGGAGAGGAAAGTCAAATGAGCCAGGGTAGAAATCCAGACCCCTAGAGTTAGCAAGATGGAGAAGGAATGGCCAGAGAATCAACAATTAGGGATCAGGAGAGTTTTGATAAAATTGTGTCAAGGAAGTTGAAGAAAGCAGGTGTCAGCAGTGAAATATACTTCAGTGGCCTTGAGAAATACACAATGTGAAGGGGACATTGGAGTAAGTAGGGCATAAGTGTGTTTGTACGAGGTCGACTTGCCGAATACGCGAAAATTTACAGAGCAATTCTGAAGTTCTTACCCATTTTGTCTGTTAAGTCTATTTTTGTGTGATTCAATAGAAATATTTTCCTAAGAATGGCAGAATGCTAATAGCTGGTATGCAAGATTATCTGACAGCACTGGCTCGTAATCCTGTTGGCAGCATGATTAAAATGAAATTATGGCTCATTTGACTTAAGTGAGAGTTAAAAAAAACCAAATTCTTTGTTGGCATTTGCTAATGGCTATGACATGGCAACCACCTTCCTCGTGAAGTTTCCAGTCTCCCAGCCTCATTAGATATCATTTAGATCCTGATGTTTCTCATCTTTCCTCCTTGGGATCTTTGCATTGGCCATGCCCTCTGTTTGGAATGGCTTTTTCCCCTACAATCTACTTATCCTTTCAATCTTTAAAATTCAACTCAAATGTCACTTTCTTAAAAAAAAATACAAAAATAAAAACAACAATAAACCCCACACTTTACAAATACAACCCTCCAGACTATGCTTATTCCCCGATACACATTTATTTCTCCCTATATATTTATTTGTAGAATGGTCAAATTGCAATTAAAATTTTTTAAATGTCTATAACGTCTTACTGTCTTCATCCTAACTAGAAATAAAGCTTCATAAGTACAGGAACAATGGCGAGCTTTTCTCCAGTGAACCTCCAGTTCCTTACATGTATTACTATCTGTGGAAAAAACAACGGAACAAAAAAAGAGACATTCCCTTGGATTTCCATCATATCTGCATCTCAAGGATATAGCATAAGGTCTAGCGCACAGTGAATAATACATGATTGTTGAATTTATCCATAAATGATGTCTCACTTTCCGCATCTTTAACATTCCACGTTTCACACATAGTAGCATTTGGTAGGTGGCTACTCTGTTAGCCACTGTAAGCAAAGTCCATACCCTCCAGGAGTTCATAATCTAGCTGAGCAAAACATAAAACCACACGTGGAACAAAACAAACGATCAAAATAAAAATAAGTGTAAAGAAAAAAAATTCTATTTCAGTGCTTGTGAGGTTAAACCCTGCTACTCATTTTGACTTTGAGCACAAGGCACTTTCCCAAAGAAGCTATCAAAACATCTCCATAGGCGAGTATGCTAAGGTACAGGAGCACGCTGCTCTTGAATCTCTTAGCCTGGAGTCAGGTCAGGAATGCCAGCTGTGATAAATTGGAAGGCGAGTACGCACAATTTGACAAGCCAGGCAAGGATTTACTTGTTGGAGTGCTTTAACTCTTTTGTTCTTAGTTTTGTCCCTCAAAATGTTCAAAGGTAGCTGAACAGCACGCCTGATCTGGCACAGGGGGTGTCGTAAGTGCAGAGTATATGTATTTTTTCACTTTGTGGGTGCAGTGTTCACATCACTGTTGCTCTGATCATCAATTTGCATTGCATTGTTCCCTCTCTTATTTATGAATGTCGCTTTCTCCCCTCGTAGTCATGCCTACCTGCTCCATCACTTCCGCATCAGTAGGTGAGTACAATACACAGTGAAGGAAGCACACCGACTGTACCTACACAGGGACAGTGAATCAGATTGTTCCCGCAAGGAGGTTAAAAAAAAAAAAAAAAGCCTTGGTTCTTGTCTTGCCTGAAAGAGAAGAATTCAGATGGGACACAAAAGCATTGTGTACTTAAGGATTTTTACTTCTGAAAAAGTATTTTGTATTTTTACTAATGTACACCTTCGAGAGTTGAAGGCGGGCTGACTGAAGAGAGGAAAGGCAGTCACTCGCCCAGGCCCTGTTTCTTTGTGTGGTTTCCTAGGGGCTGTCTTAAGCTAATTTGAGAGTTGACATCATTTAAGTGGCATGTGTGGGTTGTATAACCTTTTCTTTATCGCTCATGTCCTTTCCCGCAACGCACATGGGAAAGCCCACAAAAGGGGACTAAACCCAAATGCCAATTACATTATAATGAGCACTGGGTCGTGTCAGGCCGAGTCCTCTTTGCTGCACACTTGCAACTTTCCAGTTCTCACTGGGGTCTTTCTGGCTCTCATTTAGAGCAAATAAAGCTCTTTGAAGCCCCTTTTTCTGAGGGCAGGCATACCATTATCTTCTGGACTGTTCCCGCCCCTTTCCACCCCCCTTGCCCTGTGCCCTTACCGATCTAACTGCCTAACACATTGAGTCCGCTCTAGAACTTTAACAAGCAATGGACCTTAGGCACAGAGGGAAACACGGGAGCAAAGGTGTGGCCTAGAAGGGCATTAAAAAAAAAAAAAAAGATTTGAGGACGGAGTCTATCTAGGGAAGTGGATAAAAGTCAATGGGCTAAAAAAAATCCATCATTTTGCCAATGGATTCTAACAATCTGAATTCTTATCATTCTAGAAGCTTTGTGTTAATATGTGAATAAAAGGCTAAGAATTCACCATAGTCTACACTAAAATTCTTTTTAGCGTTGTAAGGAAAGTAAGTCGTGGTATTTCTATTACTCTAATTTCAACATTTTCTAAATAAAGGCACAAAGCCCTACAACTTTTTCTGAGTCCACTAACACCTTTTCTCTCCCAACACTCAGAAGGTTTCAAGCATTTGATGACCCTGTAGTGCCTATAGGGAAAGAATTCTTACCTCGTTAATAAAACGCAGCTTTATTGAAAGCTGTTTATTGCCTTGCTAAATTGCTACCAGCTACTGGCCTTTGGACCCCATAGGGTCAGCTTTTCTTTTTTCACACATGTGCGTTTGTTTGTTTTCATTGGAAAAAGTCTTCAACAGTATTCAAGATCTTAGTTCAATTCAATCAGTAATTATTGTATGGCCACACTATGCCAGACAAAGCTGGAAACAAGATGGTAGAACTTACATATGTTTTATAGGAATTTAAAAAACATAAAGAGGGTTAGGA
Organism: Vicugna pacos; assembly: GCF_048564905.1. NCBI lineage: Eukaryota > Metazoa > Chordata > Mammalia > Artiodactyla > Camelidae > Vicugna > Vicugna pacos. The sequence goes on along the minus strand of NC_132999.1, from coordinate 9,116,597 downwards.
AATAGAAAGTAAAGGACCGTAAAGGAGTACGTAGCAAGGATATTTATGGAGACTTGGTGGTCTCTGTAATCTGTTCTCTATACACATTCTCACTTAATAATATGCATCTCATCTCACCGAAAAATAGAAGAAAAATCAGGTCTTCTGTAGTCAAAGCCATTCCCTACCATCACCTGTCAATATACCCCCGCCTTCATCTTGTGACTTTGTATGAACCACTCATGCTTGCATCTAAGGCCAGATTATATGCTTGTATACAAAGTTCCCTTTCTGAAACCTTTTCAAAGAAGCTCTCTGGCAATTCTTTCATCTCTCTTGCATCATCATCATCTTCCTCTTTACTGAATTAATTTCATAGAGCGATTTCCACCAGCAGTCACAAGAGGGCGACTCCGAGGTAATTTGCAGGGCAGCAGTCATTGCCTTGCTTGGAGGGCAGTACTGGAGAATTGCCTGCAAGTGTCTTCTGGTAGGTTCTGGGCAGGTTCCTGGGATGCTGAGGCGTGGAGGGAAAAATTAATCAACAGAAACCTTGGTGGGTTGGACGGTGGGAAGATCCTCTCAATGGTGCTAAGGTGTGGTTTCCTGGAGTCACAGTGGCACGCGTATCAGAAGGGTCAGGGAAAGGTGATTCCTGGGGGATCAATTGGTAGTGCTTGGGAATTGGGACACTTGGAGGATTAAAAGGCTCTAGTACCATGAAGCAAAACAAATGCGGGAGGCAGAGGAGAATCCCTGCTGTGCCAGGCATTAACCTTTTCTTTATTAGATGATTTCCAAGTCCTAGGGTGAGAAACTGGCTTAATCTGTTCACAAGAGGATGCTTGGCAGCTCAGGGCAGCAGCTAAAATATGCATCTCAATATTGTGACCAACAGAAGAGCTGTGCCAGTGCATCATGGGTGTGTCAGTACTGACTACCTCTTTCTATTATTCCGTGGATTTACTTACTCATATTTGCTTCTATCTGCCTTTTCCTACAAAAGAAGGCAGTTTCCATAAGATCTGGTAAAATGCTCTATCCCTAATACGTCAAAGTGTGTCTGATTCATAGTTTGTACTTAATGCATATTTGTTGAAGGGATGAGTTGTGATTGCTTTCTTGAAGAATGTCATTTAATACTTGAAAATGAAGAAAGATTAGCCAGGTAAGACAAACAGGGTGAGCGACGATCGCTGGAAGTGGGGATACTGTATGTGGAAGGTTCAGAAGCAGAAAAAGTGTGATGCATTCAGGGCTTGAAAGAAACCCATATGTCTGGAGTTTAAATAACAGAGGTGAGAGGTAGATGGTTAACATATCATGGGAGTGTTGTAAACTATGTAAAAGGTACTGGATTTTCTTATACAGTTAAGTGGAAGCCATAAAAGGGCTGTAGTCAGGAAATGGCATTATCAAATCTCTACCTCAAATGATCTTTGCATGGAAAGCAGTGCAAAGAATGGACTAGAATGATACCAGAATGAGTGAAGGAAGAGAAAGAATCCAGGCCATGATTTCTTGTCTAGGGTAGTAGCAATGAAGGTAGAGAGAATCAGTTTAGGCAGTTATTTAAGGAATAAATAAAAGAACACAATTAATGATTGGATGTGAATGTGGATGTGAAGTTGTAAGGAAGTAAATATTTAAGCAACTCCATGGAAGGTAGTGTCATTAACTGACCTAAAAGACTAGATACTGAACATCCGTGAGGAAGAATTTTGACTAAGTTACGGACACTTCGAAGTTGAAATTCCTTTTGGGCAACAAATCAGTGAAGTATGCAAGTAGATACTCAGTTACAAAACTTGAGAGCGAACAGGGCTGGAAGTTTATATTGGAGAATCACCCGCATATAGAAAGATGAAGTTCGAACAATGCTAAAATTCCTTAAAAGTAGTCAAGAGAATGAGAAGATAAGAAAGCTTAGGCAGAGTCCTAAAGAACATTTTTTCTATTTTTTTTAATTTTAAAATTTATTTTAATTATTTAATAATCATGACTATTTATATTGGCATAATGATGACAAATAGATCAATGGAACAGAAGGCAAAGTCTGAATATGATAAGATATATAGTCAACTGATTTTTTTTACAGTTTCAACATGATTGTCTAGTAGTGTGTGTGTGTGTGTGACGGGGGTGGGCATGTGCATACATGTGTTTGTATTTATCACGCTTACCGAGTTTGATATGTCATTTGGTGCTTGTAATTAATTTGGAAAACACTTTAGCTACTACTTATTTTTTCCAGCTTTATTAAGGTATGATTAACAAACAAAAATTGTGTATGTTTAGGTTGTACAATGTGGTATTTTTTTTAAGATAAAATGTCATGATTTAACATACATATACACTGTGAGATAATTGTCACATCAAGTTAATTAATACATCCATCACCTCATAGTTACCTTTTGTGTGTGTGTGTGTGTGTGTGTAGTGGGAACAGATAAGATCTACTCTTCCAGCAAATTTCAAGTGTACAATATAGTGTGATTAACTATAAACACCATGCTGAACTTAAATCTCCAGAATGTATTCATTTTATAACTTAGGTTGTACAATGTTTGAAGGTTTGTATCTTTTGACTAACAGCTCACCATTCCCCCAGCCCCGGCAACCACTATTCTACTCTCTGCTTCTATGAGTATGACTTTTTTTGATTCCCCATATAAGTGAGATTATACAGTATTTATCCTTCTGTATGGCTTATTTCACTTAGCATAATGTACTCCAGGTTCATCCACATTATTGCACATGATAGGATTTCCTTCTTGTTCGCAGTTGAGTAATATTCCTATTTATCTATCTATCTCACATTTTCTTTATCAATTCATCCATTGATGGACACAGCTTGTTTCCATGTCTTAGCTATTGTGAATAATGCTGCAATATATGGAGGTTAAAATTAGAACTGTTATATGCTCCAACAATTCTACATTTGGGTATTTATCAGAAGAAAATGAAAATGCTAACTTGAAAAGATACACACACCCCATGTTCTCTACAGTATTATTTACAATTACCAAGCTATAGAAACAACTTAAGTGACCATCAATGGATAAATAGATAAAGAAACTGAGGTGTCTATATGTGTATATATATATATATACATGTACACATATATATGTATATAATGGGTTACTACTCAGTCATAAAAAAGAATGAAATCTTGCCACTTTCAACAACAGGGATGGACCTTGAGGGCATTTTGCTAAGTAAAATAAGTCAGACAGAGAGACCATATGATCTCTCTTATATGTGGAATCTAAAATAAAAGTTAAAAAAAAAAAAAAAGCTCATACACAGAGAACAGACCAGTGGTTGCCATAGGTGGGGGTGGGAGAAATGGGTAAACTTTCTTTTTTATTTTAGCTTGAATAAATTGAAAAATATTCAAAAATAGACAAAGAACCTGAATAAGTATTTCTCCAAAGAGCACATACAGATGGCCAATGGGTATATGAAAAGGTGCTCAAATCACTAATAATCAGAAAAATGCAGTTAAAACCATGATGAGATATCACATCACATCTCTTAGGATGGCTGTGATCAGAAAGACAAGAAATAACAAGTGTGGAGAAAAGGGAGACTTTGTGCGTGTTGGTGGGTATATAGATTGGACAGTCATGAGAGAAAACAGTATGGAAGTTTCCTGAAAATTAAAAATAGAACTAACTACTATAGGATCTAGTAATTCCACTTTTGGTATATGCCAAAGGAAGTGAATTTCCTATATCCGAGATATGTGGTGCACCTTCAAAATAGGATAATATTTAAGAGTTGGATTAACATAGTACATAAGTGAATACAGTTTATGAAATAATATCTCAAAGAAGTTGAGAAAAGATGGAGTCTATCGACACTTGGAGATGGGACAACTAGGTAACCACATGGTGAAAGACAAAATTTGGAACTACAGATCACACCAAACACCAGGGTAAAACCCAAATGTATCAGAGCTCTAAATGTGTTTTACAAAAAAGAAGAAGAAGAAGAAGAAGAAGAAGAAGAAGAAGAAGAAGAAGAAGAAGAAGGAGAAGGAGAAGGAGAAGGAGAAGGAGAAGAAGAAGAAGAAGAAGAAGAAGAAGAAGAAGAAGAAGAAGAAGAAGAAGAAGAAGAAGAAGAAGAAGAAGAAGAAGAAGAAGAAGAAGAAGAAGAAGAAGAAGAAGAAGAAGAAGAAAGAAGAAAGAAGAAAGAAGAAGAAGGAGGAAAGAAAAGAAATCATACAAGTATAAACAACTCTATCTGAATCTAATCACTGCCAGTCAACAAGGGATGGTAAATTTTCAAACAGAGGGAGCCTATATTCCATTATATTAAATGGAAATAATAATAAAACAATTGGCCCATCTGAAACCTGCAGCTAATTTCCCCAGATGTCAATAAACACTCTAAAACAGCAACAGAACAATCCTCCACAGGCTTTTGCATAACATAAAGCTTTTAAAACATCAATTACCTAATAATCTAACACTTAATGAACTTATGAGTAGGTATGTTTGTGTTCAGTAGGCAGTGATTTCTATGGTATTCAATACAAAGTATACTTTATTTCTATACTGCAATGAACATAAGCTGTCATGTAAATAAACTCCATTAAATATTTTGTTTCAAACATGTAAAATAAATCTAAAGAACACTTAGCAAAATAAACAAAAACGAGAATTTCAAAAACATGACATTTACCATTTAAAGAAATGCTCGGGGGAGATTACACAGCAAGAAAGACGTGGAATCTGGAGGGTGAAGCCTGGTGAGAGTCAGGACGTATAAACATTTCTGGCAGGTGCTGTGAGCCTGCAGGGACTGCAGCTGAGACAGGACGGCAGCACTGGTCCGCCTTCTCTAACCCAGTCCTCATGAGTTACGTTAATGTTTTTGCTGTGTTGTGTATGTAAATTCATCCTAGCAAATTTGCAATTCAGATGGCTTGGGATAAAAAGTGAAAACTGTCAAATTTGATACATTAAAATTTTTTTTAAAAAATAGAAAAACTGTATGACAAAAAGAAATACCATAAAGAAAATAAAACATAAAAATGAAAATTCCCTGCTGAGGAAAGCTACCTGCCACCTCTGTGACAAAAGGCTAATTTCCCTAATACAGAACCTTTTAGTAATTAAGAACAAGACAAAAAATGGAAAAATGTCAAAAGACACAAATAGTTCATAAGAAAAGTTATATTCATATATCCTTTCCACTGATGAAAAGACGTTCTACCTCCCCCATATAGAATAAATACAAAGTTAAACTATACTGAGATATAACGCCCTTCATATACCAGATTGCCTAAAATCCAAATATTTGCTGGTAAAGCTGTGAGAATACACTCCCATATATTATTGTAGTTGCTGTAAAACTATGCGGATGAGTATTGGCTAATCGATCAAAGTTACTCACACACACTCCTTGGCACAGCAATCCCTATTTGAGGACTCTAATTGGGATATACATATACACTGAAGAAATATGAAATGATATGTGGATGAGGTTATTTGCTGTGACATTTTTTACACTAGCAAACATTGAAAGCAACCTCCATATCCAGCTGAAGAAACCAGTTGCTCTAGATGGCAGATCTATATACTGGGCTACTATGCAACCATAAAAAATAATGTACTCATAAGAAGAAAATTCCAGGATATATTGCAAACTCAAGAAAGCAGAGTACAGAACTGTCTGTGTTACATCCTAACTTCTAGCTAAGTAAGGGGGAAAATAATATACATGCTATCATGTTTAAATTAACACAACACATATACATTATTCATAAAGATCATCAATTGGCTAATAAAAATAAGAGAAGGAAAAGAAATGTGGTGAAGGGACAGCAACGAAAACAAGACCTCTCTATGTATATCTTTGTACAGAGTTTTAACTTCAATCACGTGTACCTACTAATTATTTTTAAATCTTGTAGGTGAAAAAGAAAAGAAACAGAGGAATTTGACCTTATAACAAATCAGTAATACAGACACTGGAAAAAGATCTATTTTAAGGGATATTAGAGCACAATATATTGAATAAATTTATTAGTGGAACATGTTAATTAAACTGATTAACCGAATAAAGGAATCAATCCAAGTTTACTTTATTTTGAATAAAGCAAATAAAAGAAGATAAACTTATAAATCAAAGATATTAAATAAAAACTCTGAAATGTTGAAGTTGAATTGAAAATACAGATTATGATTTAATAAATGTGAAAATTCTCACTACTTTAGTAAAATTGCTTGGAAGCTTTATCACCTTCCATAACAATAAACATCCCTGGCAAAAGTGTCTTCTCCAGTTCCACTCCCTGTTGAAAGAAACCAGAATATCCTGGAGAAAAGGCTGACCCTGGCTGGGTGGTAGGGACGGTACCTGGCAAACCTAAGAGGGCTTATTATACACGGAAACCAGGAAACAAGGAAACATTTTCATATTTTAAAGCAGTCATGTCAAAAATACGTGGGAGTCACTTGGAATGGATTCCTACACTCAAGGTGTAACAACTGAGACTCAAAAACAGTAATAAATGTAGACTACTGAGAGATACCAAATCCACAAAAATTCATGAGTGCAAAATAAAACCGTTTCCTTTTTCCCATCACTTAAGAGGCTGGAAAAACTAAATACTCCCTTTTCCAGCCTTCCTAGAGCTGAGGGTTTAATGTGACACCCAGGAATTACACAAGTAGATGATTTCTTGGGGTGGCTTGGGAAATTTTTCTTTTCTACTGAATTCTGCTCTGTCTTCATTGGTCCTGCCTTGAAAGAAGATGCCAGGGCTTCAGTAGCTCCTGCTACCATGAAGGCCAGTCTGCAAAAGTACCAGATTGTCTTTTTGATTCTGACATTACTGACTCATAAAACACCAACCAACATTCACCCACAGCTAGAATTTCACTTATATAAGAGAAACAGATTGCTTTATCATTGTGAGCTTGATTTTTCTGTTGTTCACAGCTAAAAGATCCGTTGTTCTCTTGCATTCAATGCAATATCTTAATCACGTATAATGGTTTGTCCCTAGACTGTAACTTCTTGACTATGAGTGAATTCTTAATAGCAGTTATTGCATAAAAAAATGAGTGAATGCTGAACTTTTGTACTTAGTCTATAGGATTGATAGTGCTAATTAGGGTAAATTAAATTACATTATTTTATCCTTAAGAATCCTGAAGAGACTTTTTCCCTTTGATGGCCACAGTAAGGTAATACTGATTAAAATGTAACCTGATTCTACTTCCAAAACTGGATGGCTTGATTGATTTATTGATCTATATTTTTTGATGTTTTGCAAATCAACTGAGCACTAATTTTTCTGATCATTTCCATTTACCTTCTTATTAATTCTTACAAATTATTTATTTTTAAGAAAAAGGGAATAAATAGACTCTGGGAATAATTTACAATCCATAGAGGTGAAGTTCACACACATGCATAAGATGTGACAAATTAAGCATAGATAAGAATAACACTTTTTAAATTTAACAAATGTTCTGAATATGCAACACCATTCAAAGAAAGTAGATTGTATGCGCCATAGGTTATCCAGAGCCTGATAATGGTACCTGAAGTAAGTACTAAAACCAATACCATTTTAATATATATATACACAGTATGTATATAATTAAATATAACATATATGTACACACACTATATGTAATACATAATATACATTATAAATAATATATATTCAACACTATTAATACTGTAATATATAACAGTATTATAGAACTACATACAATAATATTTAATGTCTATACACACCATTAATACTGGTTTATATATATATCACTATATAGACACATTATTAATACAGTTTAACATACATATACACACACAACTGAATCACTATGCTGTAAACTAGAAATTAACACAACATTGTAAACCAACATACTTCAAGAAAACAGCATTGGATCTAGTGCTTATTAAATTCAGAAATTAGGGCAATCGATCAACTACACACACGTGTACTAGAAAATCACGCACAGCATATGTGCACAGTAAGTACCACAGACATTGTCATGTATTTCAATTATTCCATATGTGTCATTTTTGACCCTGTATTTCTCAAAATTAACAGAAGCTTGCTTTTTTTTTTTTATCCCGTTACGAAGATCTAAGATATTGAATCTGGCTTCATTATTCACTTAAGAATCTTTTTCTGGGGAAATAATTTTTTAAAATAGTAAGAACATACCTACTTTTTTTTCACATGGTAATTTTTTTTGTCTTCAAAAGTATAATAGCATAGCTGTTGAAAATGATGTAGGCTCTTCAAATTGTTTTATTCATCCAAATTTTCTGGCAAAGAATATTGTAATGGAAAAACTCTGCCAAGTCTTCCTACGATTGCAAAATATAAATTTTGTTTCAAAACAATGCTCAGAAAATTATCAACAAAATAACATAATCATTTTTAAACTCAGTGTGATCTATATAAAGATAACTATGTCATTTAAACTTCAGATGATCTCTACTTCTTTGCTTATTGTTGAGAAACAGACAATGAGGTTTTTGTTAACAGAAAGTCAATTTATTTTTCAATAAACAAACTTTTCTGACATCTTGAGTAGAAACAGACTTTTCTGATGAATTGACAATGATATATAACCATGGACATCTTTACCTGAACACATCCTTAAATTCATATTCTAATTCTCATTTAAAAGAAAGGAAGTTACATTGATTTGAGGTTAAGTGACACTGAGACTATCCCTCTCTTGGTTGAAACATCTAATTTGGTGGTTCTTGGGCACTTTGGCAAACAGAGTTCCTAATACTGGAGGGAAAGACTGCTTTATGCTGAGTGTATGAGTAAGATCGTGCATAAAGAAAGCGACTTTATAAATCTTTACCAAAATAAATCCTCTCATTCTTCCATAATTGAAAAATATTGGAATATTATTAAGTAAAAGCTTATGTAATCCTTAAAATTTTCAATTTTGTAAGAAAGGAAAGTCAACTTCAGCCATTTAATCTGTTAAGAGCATCACAGATATTTTAGCAATTTTGAAAGCAAAGCAAAGAGGTCCTAAAAGCCATAACAAAGTCTAATGTATCATTTTTTTATAAATTTATTAAACAAATAATTGTGAAGTACCCACTTTGCACAAGGGACTGAACCGTGCACATAAAACACCTAAAGTGCCTGTATTTGTGGAATGCATACTCTTTGGAAGGAGACCATAAACAGATAAGCAAATAAATTTATAATATACCTGGTGAGGGTGAGAATTAGAAATACAATAAATCAGGGTAATGGAATGGTTAATGACTATGTGTGTGGCGAGGCACTGATGTATCTGACGTGGCATTCAGGGTGGGTCTTTCTGCTTAGATGACACTAAACCAGACACTTATACGAAGTAAGGGAGCCCAGCTGTCCAGATAGCTAAGGAATGACCTGTTTCAGATCTAAGGAAGAGCATGGAGAAAGGCCATGAGACAAGGGTACTCGTAGTATATCTGAAGACCCTCAAGAGGCCAGGGTGCTTAGACGAGCATGAACTGGAGAAGGTGGTGAGAGTTGAGATTAGAGCTATCCCTCAGGACCACACTGACCAGTGTCTACAAGGACATGGTACAAAGTTGGATTTTTTATTTCTAATTTAATAAGTCAAAGATTTTCTATTTTGAAACAAATACAGTATTATAAAATCACAAAACACAAGTATTTAAAAAAATTCTGCTAGAAGTAGATGAAATTACAAAATAGAAAAAAACAGAAGATCCCAGAATCAATTTCTTCTTTCTAAACTCAATACTTATCTGAGGACTAACTCCATGGTAAATTCCAACCAATTTTAGTACGATAATGTTAGTTAATGAAGAAAATTACATCCCAGTACACAATCTATTTATTGTTTATGCATCCATTAGTTCATATAAATTTGCGAGGGGAAAACATATCTGTATAGTCCATCCCTACCCAGGGAAACCCCTTAACTATACTAGAAAATTGCTTCTAGGATTAGGCTCATTTTACTAATCTAGGCAAAAGATTTTGAACCCACCAAGGAATCTACAAGTAAAACCTCACAGCAGGTGCAGCTGCAGGTGGCAGCGAAGCTTTCCAAATAGGCACTGAATCTGCCAGTATAGAAGATCTTATGTCATCTGGCAAGGATCTCCACTGGACAGGAATCGCTTTGGGGCAAAAAATCCTCTTTTACGTAGAAAGTTAGAAAAAAATGCTATTAAGTTTTTGTTTGTTTAGTTCTAAAAAATGGAAGATAGGTTTTTTTGCCTTTTGAAAGAAGTCTAAACATATTTCTTTAAAATAAATACAAAGTGTTATCTAGTGACTTACACTGAAATAGATCCGCATTAAATTTGAAATGACTGAATAATTTCTATGTAAAATGATTCAAATGCTTGTCACAAATTTAATAGCCTATGCCTGGAACGGACAGCATCTAGCCTGAGACATTGTGTGTGATTACAGTTCTCCTGAGATGTAAAATATTAATTTCTGACAACTAGAAAGATCAGGCAAAGGCAAACAAGTGGAGGAAAGCCCTTCAAGAGTTTGTACAGATCAAAAAGAAGAGTGTTGTGAAGTGGTGCTACTTGAGAAGAAAGTTTCTTCCTGACCACTCACTGACTTTAACCAGTGGGCTGCGGTGTCTGCGAGACAAGGTAGAAGGGTAAAGGTCATGCACGCCCCTAGGATTTCTGCAGATTTTAGAAATTCGCACTCCCGAGGATGTGCTGTGAACTTTTACTTCTGCCCTTTTCTAGAATCACACGTTTGAATTATCATGGTGTATAACAGTCTGAATACTGCTGGCTTTGCTCCATCCTTTCGCTATTGAACTGCAAAGAAGGCATTATTAATGCAAAGATGTGAGAAAGGACGGAGGAATTGGTTCCCTGGTCCCTGTTCTTCTCCCCTGCTATTCCGTCTGGCTCCTTGGGTCTGTATTAATACCGACCTCCTCCCAGCATCAGAAAGGGATGTTGTTGCTGTTAATTTATACACGCTATTGAAGAAATTATGTCTATTAAGTGTATCATCATGAAGCTATTTTTAATGATTATAAAAACACAGATCCTTAATGTGCTTATTCAATCTGAGACGTTGGAACACATTTTAGGGAGTTGGCAGTAATAAGAGTGGTATGCCACAAGGCAAAATAGTTAGCAAATATGAATTAAAGTTATGAGAAAAATCTGCCTAAACATAAAATCATTCCTTTTATCTTTTAAATGAGAGAAAGAATAAAAAGGGAAAAAATGTTACCAATTTAGGAGCCTAATAAAGAACATTTAAAACAGAAGTGATGAATTCTGGGAACCCCAAGAACCTCTTAGAATCTTAGGCTGAGTTTTCACCTCATCTGGGCCCTAAGTGACCAACTTGGGTCACTTTTCTGAGAGTAAATTGAGGAGGGGAAAAAAACCCAAATCATTGTAACAATAATCGCTTGTTCACAGAATTTATAAAGAGAACCCAGAATACTTTAGTCCCCTGAAAGTGTTTAAAAATTTGAAAACTTGGTAGATTCTAGAAGATATTTATCATTCAGATTATAAAATTTTAAAAGGAGTTCAAATTTGGTCCATTGATTTTTATATCTAACAGTATAGTATCATTCAGCATCACATAAAAATAATGTTAGGAGAGCCTTCAGGTATATAGCATGAGGCTTAGTAAATAAATTAAAATGGAAAATGGAAAAAATAGGTTACTGGGGCTTAGTGCAGAACCTGGAGTGTAGTCAATTTTATTATGATTGAAGAAGCATAAGATCAGGAAGAGAAAGGAGATAGGGTGGTCTGGTGAAAGAAAGAGAACTTTAACTTACAAACCTATATCCTCTATGAGCAAAAATATTTCCAGCTGGAAACATACAAAAGACATTTTGAATGTTTCTGAAATCCAGGTGCTAGTGATCTTCTCTCTAAAAATTCGCCCCAGATGTGAAATGGTTTATGATACTCAGTACCCAAGGACACTTCTCAAAAAAGGAAGAAATCGTATTTACTACCTAAGTTGAATATAATCACTTAAAATAAACCATTCTTATTTAACATAAAGCATGTTTTAAATGCTTTAATTTTGCTTTCTGGAAAATACATGCATTTTATGATTATTTACTTTTAATTATTCCAACATTCTTATCATATGAAATGCATGCACACGAAATGCATTCACACAGAGTTAAATTCTTGGCAGAACTCAGAGAACAAGACAGCACCTGTCTATTATATCTGCGGTAAAGATTCAAGTTAGTAATTGTCTGGGAATGTCTTCTAACTCTAGTGTCTGTAAAAATTAGGATTATAATATGATTATTGTATCTCCTTTATTATGGTAATATAATATTCTGTATATAGAGAATTATAGTTTATATTAAATATATGTTACAAAATATAATATCATGAACCACCACTCAGGTCAAGAACTAGAAAACTGCCAAATTTTAGCGACTCCCGATGTGTCCCCATCCCATGATTAACCTCCATCCTGAATTTTTGGTTGCAATTCCCCATTGCTTTTGAAAACAATGAAAACCAAACTCACCTTTTCTTTATTTCCTATTGACTTCAAACGCCTGATATAGTTTGGCAGTATTTTCAAGCCCCTGGTGAAAGAGTGACCTGGGTATACATGTATATACTTTTTTCCTTGCTGTCTGATCAAACATGCGGAGATGGAGCGCTCTCGGTAGTGAGAAGAGCCAGCAGAGTCTTTACCCACCTTGTGTAGCTAAGAGCCTGCAAACATGACTTAGGATTAACTGCTCAGAGATGGGGACATACCGTAAGGCACCTTTCAGCCAGTTTAGAACACCCAGAGCCATTCTTCTCCTCCCTTATTCAGGACACTGAATTTTCATACAAACGTCACATCAGAACAAACAAGAACAATCTGTAAGCAAAACTGATTTTCAACATGAGACCCCAGGGTGACGTATCCTTTTCCCTGTAGGTGAGGCAGGTGCCCGCTTAGACGAGTCTCAGAAACACTGCGTTCTGTATAGGAGCAAAGGCTCCGGCTGAAAACTCCGTCTGCTTCACGTGAGAAGAACAAGTCACTACTGAGTGTTGCTGGGGAGCTCTGGCCCCCAGATAGAGGACTTGTCTGAGCCCTCCTTCATAGAAAATGAAAGAATGCACAACTCCTTGTCAGCTGTGTGTTTGACACCACACCCCCTGACACAAAAACAAAAACAAAAAGGACTTTGAAGAGAGTTATACAAGGAAAAGCAACTGAGTGAATATTTAAGCAGAAGCTTTATATATGAGGGTAAATAAAGAAAATACTTTTTTTTAAACCTTATAGGCTGCTTGAACATTCAAAAAATCTACATTATTTTTTCCACGGATGTGAGGACGTTTTTGATAGTTTTCTGGTAAATGGCAGTTGTATTTTATTGTAATAAGAATCAGTGTACTACTATAATACCATGACTGATCAGTGTCTTAAAGGCACTTGGGATTTTTTTTTAAATCATCAAAAATATGCCATATACAGTAGCAGTGGTCCTGCGTATAGGGCAGTCTTTTGTGAATGTTCGTACATATAATCTCAATTAATCACTGCAATTATTAAATGAGGGTGGCATCATTATATCTAATTTTCAAGCCAAGTTAAGAAAGGAGTTAAATGATTTACCCAAGATCCCAGAAAAAATGAAGAATAGTATAATATTCATATTCAGGCAATGGTGTACTGGTATATATTTAACAGCCAGCTCTCTGGCTGTGCGTGGGTGAGAGCGATTGGGGAGGAGAGCTGTCGAACTGTGGCATTTGACAATTTTCATCATGTAAATACTCGCACCACAGCAGATTTCAAACTACATGATGCCACTGAATGAAGAATGTGGAAGGGTGGTTCAATAGCAAAGCATTATGTAGTATTTATACTATAAAGATGGAGTAGACCACAAAGAGCATCAGAAGTATAGAAAATAGTAAAATGTAGTAAAAAAGTGATGATTTTCAAGTGTTTGTTAGTTTTTTTAATATTTGTTATAATATAATTTATATTTTATATTAATATAAATAAATATCATTTAATTATTAATTTATATAGTTTGATTTTTAATTATGTATGAGTTTAACAGTTGGATACCAAAACTTCTGAAGATTTAATAAATCAGCTCTCCTGAGCTGGTAGGGGTTGGCTCAAGACTACGCCCGAGTCTCTTCACAGATTCCCACTCCTTTCATGATGTGATGGTTGGCTTTGATATAGATGTATTGTGTCAGATCGTAACCTAGAGAAACAATCCTGCATTAACAGACCTCACTTGAACTTGGCTCCACCATCAGCCAGCTGGTGATCAAGGGCAAATTATGTCACCTCTCTGGCTCCTAAGAGTTTCTATCTGTTGAAAAAGAAGTTTCAAGTTTCTGGTTTCAAAAGTGTATAGCCAGGTGAAATGTCTTTCTTCACTATCCTCAGAACATTATCCTTGTCCTGTTAAAGAACTATTCTGGTTAACAGTGCAAAGTGGGGTGGGGATGTAGGGTGGTGTTTTATATGATTGATACCCCAGGCGGTCCTTAGGACACTCCAGAGAACACCTAATTGCGAAAGATTTCCTGTTATGATATTCTATGATCAAATATGTTTGGTCAAAACAATTACACACTGTGATGGATGCTATACTATGAAATCTATTTCAAACCACTTCCAAGGAAAGGTATTTGGGATTTGATCTTTGGCCTTAGTTGCCCTAATGAGTCTAAAAAACTAAACTCAAACAATGAAAGCCAACATTTGCAACCAGAACACCTATTTTTTCCTCCACTCTCCTTCTCTGCCCTGATCTCCGTCTCAGTGAATGAAGCCACCATTCGCTCTGTTTCTAAGGATGAAAACCTTAGAGTCATCCTTGGCTCCTCCATCATTTTCATGCTCAAGTTCCAATTTGTCAGCAAACTGACATGCTACAATTCTCAGTTTCTCATTTATTAAAAAAAAATGTTTTAAGTTGCTAGTCAACTCCAATGTGCCAGGTAGAGTTCCACATTTTACCAATAGATAATGAATAAAACAAAAACTTGCTCTCAGGAAATTTTTATTCTGGTAGAGAGAGACAGAAAATGGAAAAGCAAATGAAAAGTCAAGTGGAGGCAGTGACTGGAAACTGACAGGAGGGGGTAGGCTGGGTGGACATTCTCTCTGCTGAGATAAAATGAGAGCAGAGACTTGAATAAAAAGGAGGGTATGCAGTCTGGGGTGTCTGAGGAGAGTCTGTTCTAAGACTCAAGGCCAAGGACCTGAGGTGGGGCCATGCTTGGTAGTTTTGAGGAGCAGCAAGGGAGACAGTGCATTTGGACCAGAGTGAGTGCAGAAGAGCTGAATAGGAGATAAGGAAAGAGGGGCAGACTGTGATAAGAATATCTAGGAAAATAACTTTTGTATTTTCATTTTTCAATTTTTTTTTTTAATGGAGGTACTGGGGCTGAACACAGGACCTCGTGCATGCTAAGCATGTGCTCTACCACTGAGCTATACCCACCCACTCAGAACTTAAAAAAAAAAAAATTGATGGAGGTCTTAAACAGTGTCGTCTTGATGGAATTACTTTGGTAAAGGATCACTCTGGTGGGTGAGTAAATACAGATTGACAAGAAGAAGACAAGGGGTTTAAAGTAGCAAGTTAGAAGCAGTTAGATGGTTGCTGAAATAATTCAGCCGAGCAAGCAAGGGTGGTGTCTTCAGTCGGTGTGGGAGCAGTGATGGTGCTGAGAAATGATCAGTTTCTAATTATATATTTAAAAAAATACACACCCCCCCATCAGTAGGTCCTTGCCTGGGTAAGGTCACTTTGTCATGCACTTTCCCTCGCTTCAGTCCATCATCCATGCTGGACCGCCTGCAATTTCACCAACTCTTCAGAGCACTTAGTTGCTTCAAACCCTTTGCACTTGATATCTTTTCTCTCTCTGGAAAGCTAGTTTTCCAGGAAATCGAATGGCTTGCTCTTTTGCTCCAGTTAAGCCCTTTCTCAAAGGTCCCCCTGATAAAAGACCTTCCCTCTCTATCTCATCTAAAACACCAGCCCCCATCATTCATTATCCCTCACTCTACTTTAACTTTTCAACAGAGCACTTAATGATACAACTTCAAATATATTACGTATTTATTTTATACTGTGAGTCTCCCTCATTCCGTGACAATTTGTTCTGTTCACCACTGTCAAAACCAAATCCAACTCTTCTACAGCATTGTGTCATTTCTGTACTTATGAACTTGAATCATTCCATATTTCCAAAGGTTCTGATTGTCATATGGCACTGATAAATATAATGACCACATCCTGGTAAGTATCGCTATCCAATCACTCAATTTCTTCTCTCACTCAGTTTTCAAATTTCAAGAAGGGGAAAACAAAATCCTGCATAAACCTTTTTTGGCACAGTTAGACCCTGAGATAATATTCTTCAACTGTCTGCATTTCAGTACGCATTTTCACAGAGCCAGCTCCCTGTTCCCAAACCAATTTGCCTAGATCTCACCTTGCTATTCTAGGCATAATGATGCAAAGAGTGAAACAGATTGACAAGAGCTAAATTATTACAATTGCACTTGGCTTCTGCATGAAGGGAAGTATTGTATACACTCAAGGAGTCAGTATTAAAAAATGTTTGCTCCTGAGCTTTTATGCTGGGGGGATTTGAGGTGCACTTAGCTCAGTAGATTTTGTCCACATAAAGCACTTTTGTTGAAAATCTGCTTTTCTCCTGGTTGTTATTATTAACCAAACAGTCTGCTTTTGTCAAAATTGTGAAGTAGTGGCTGTTTCTCTTTCCTCCCTCAATTCGTGTGGTATTTCCTGGCTTCTTTTACCTTCCTTCCCTTTTTCATGATGAACCCACCTTGCTTCTTGACCACCACCAATATCAGCTCCCATTTCATTATTATGTGTGTTTTTATTTCTGGTGAATTAGGCAGCAGATGATACAAACAAATGAGTTACTCGAAGCCTTGATAACCTGACAGCACACCCCAGCTCACCTCCTTCGTGGCCTGCACATTCATTTTTGCCTCTCCAAGGTCATTCTTTGATCCAGTTTGATTTCAGACAATGTGAAGACTTCAGTTTTGTTCCGTGTTACTTTACCTAGGCGACCTCTTTGAGGGAGAGGAGAGACAGATGGAGGAGAATCGGGCCACATTCATGGAGCCATATTTCATTTATTAGCGGGAAAAGGTGAAGGAAGCTGATCGCAGACCCCTTGAAGACTCTTGAGGCTGTCCAAACTCATGATCACTTAAAATGTGGCTACTGCAAATGAGGGTGTTAATGCTTAACTATATCTAAATTTAATTTACTTATATTTCAATGACCACATGTGGCTGGTGGTGACTGCACTGAACGTGACGGCAATAAGGGATAAAGAGACTGACCTAACAGAATCAGGGAAAGGAGTTCATCATTCTCAGTCCCTTTATTTCTAGGAGATGGAATTGGAAAGGATGGGCGCTATCTTGCTACCTCCCCTGTAGCTTCTGACTTCAAATTCCCACTAAATATTGCTAAACATAGGACAGTTTAGGCTCGTGTTAGCCATGTATGCCTGAATGCTTCTAGACACCTCCTGTCACAAGGAAACATGCTTTTACTTGGAAAATCCTAATGGTGTTTCCTTTGGGCATGGCTTCAAGACAACTTCCTATCGTATATTGCTTCCGGTTTCCTTTCCTTGGCTGTCCTGAGAACTGTTTGATTTGAAGCAAATAAACAACCCATTAATGAATTAATTATTACTTAACTCAGTGGCAATTTTCATTCATGGCTATCATCTACCTTTGCTAAAGTTATTTTTTTCCTTGATGATAATACTAATCCTTCTTCATATGTATTCAGCCTACAGACCTGGCTTGTTTGACATGATAATGTGAGTCAACATAGCACCAACACTGTGCATACCTCTTCTAAGCGCTTTGGATGTAAATTCTTTTTACACCACAAAGTAGATATTATTATTATCTTATCCTATGGATCAGAAAAGAATATGCTGTTTTACCCACAACCTTACAATTTCAGGACAAATATTTCAACTGTGTAAGAAATGTTGGAAGCTTTTTGCTTTTATATATATTGTATATCTCAGCTGTTACAAGTTAACTCATTATTTGAGAAAAGTTGATACATATTAAATCTAGCATTCAAATATAAGTTAATGACTCTAACGGAAAATCCATTTTTTCCTTGTTTAATTATTCAGTATGTTTAGTCACTTTCATTGCGCATTTTTGTCAGGGATATGCTTGGACAAAAAGATTAACTCCTTTAGAAATAATTGGAAAAATTGTGCCTAACAGCTTTCAAGGCAAGCAGAAAAAAGAGAGACCAGTATTTTCAGCTGAGCCAGTCACAGAATTTTTATGAACTACATGTGTTTTACCCTAGTTGCTGAATCCTGACTTTCCTTTATTGTCCCCTTAATGATTTTATTCATTAATTTATATTTTCCTCAGTTTACTCTTTTTGCCCATTGTATATTGTGTAAGGCCCTGATAACCTAGAGATAAAATATCTCTAAACCTTGACTCTAAGATAGTCATACTCTAGCAGAAACAGTGGGCAAAAGAGAAGCATTCACTTAGAAACTATTTTCAGACCCAATCAAAATAAGATGCCTAAAATACATTTTGTTCGGAAATTTGTGGTAATCACATCACTTTGTGATGTCGCTACAGTCAAGGATGCTAACAGATAACCTCACAGGCTTAATCTTCTGAGCCAAGTCGTCTTCTACACCCACTACACTGAACTCGAAGAGGACGGCTCTCACAAGCGAGGCTTTAATGCTCCGTGGTGTTGTTTCTCAAAACTGCTGCCTGAAAATATGTGTCCTCTGAGTTGACATGAGGCAATTATCCATGGAAGTCAAATATCCTCAAGTAACTGGGTAAAGCTGCCTTTTGATTAAGCATTTTCTAAAAAGGCAGAGCAGGAGCAGTCTATTTAATTTTTAAATTGTAATTACATTTTGGACCTTGATTCTTTCATTGAATTACTATCAAATGTCTCTCTTTCCTGACATCAGTTTAAAGCATTGGTACTTTGAGCATGGTTCTAGAAAGAAAATATGGACTAAACTCTCAAGTTTCTCATAAAATAGTGTAAAACCATGACGGGACACAGATACATACATATGTATACACGCTTGTAGTGTGCATACCTGCTATATGCCAGAGACCCTACTCAGCAATGGTCTCCTTTTATTTAAGTTTGACAAACTTACACGGGTAGATAATTGGCAGGACTGGTACTGAACCTCATAGATTTCTCTGAAGTATAGGCTCTTAATCACCAAAAATGTGCATTCTTCTCCCTCTGTCTTTTCCTCTCGTCTTGCCCCTTATTTGCATTAAGCGTATATTTTGGCCATCTCTTCAGTGCCCTTACTGGAAGCCAAGTTGAAAAACATTTTCTTCAAAAATAATTAAGCTCACAGACCAGGTAGAGGCTTGGAGATGAACTTTGCTATCAATATTTTGTACAGAGTGAAACGTGCTGTTAGGTTTACCTGTGCTGGACTCTATCCAAGTGAATGAATACCTTTAATAGCAATAGACACTCATGAAGAGATCCCCCTCACTAATAAGACTTTCCCTAAACTTTGCTTCCTGATTTAGCAAATAAAATATAGGACCCTTAGTTACATTTGAATACACACACACACACACACACACAATTAGTGGCTCTTTATCTGAAATTCGAATTAAACTGGGGTCCTATAATTTACTTGGCAACAAGTAAATTGAGGGAAAACAATCTTTCTCTCACAAGACTCAAGCAGTCATGATTACATATTTTAAGAAAGGGAAAAACAGTCAATATGACCTTATCAACCAGTGGCAAAACACTATACTGCTTTTCCACGTCAGAAGCTGTGTATGAGCTGATGGAGTTTAAGACCTGATGACAGTTTTCCCTCCAGGGGTGGCGTGCAGACCCTTTAGGCACCGTGAGAGTACCTGCAAGCTCCACACTGTGTGCTCCGTGTCCGATTTCATGTGAATAACTCAGATGTGGCCGGTCCCCCGACAGACTTCAGACAGTATGTCATAGAGGCACCCAGGTCTGCAAATTCAGGTCAGCATTTTATGAACTCACAGTTAGTGTGGTGCCAAGATTTCTACGTTGTAAAATCTGTTTTACATAATGCAAAACACTTTTGATATTTTAGGTAAAAGTTTTCTTGAATTAAAATTACATGTTCCCATTTCTGACTCACATATGATCTTTATTATTCGGTTCCCTCGTGAAGAGCAGTGACTGAGCAGCCGGGCCAGCTCCCTTTTTTCTGGATCTTTTGAAGAACTTCCCAATTTTTTTGTTTTTTTTTTCTTGCAATCGGGTCATTTTTACTGATCGCCAATTTCTAGCGTCTCTTGCCAGTCTGAGTGAAAACTTTCTGCCTCTGTATGAGCTGCTTCCTAATACTTTTTCTCTCCCCCAGAAGTTTTCTCCCGAGGCAGACACAATTTATTCTTCAGTGCTTATTCAAGAAGACTTTCCACATCCTTGCCAAAAAGTGAGCCTGCGCCAAATGGAATTCCTGCATGGAGTTCTTTCAGAATCATGTCTTCCAACCAGAGGTGCAGCCAAAGAACTATCTGGGCAGCCCTGAGCTGTCATACTTTTCAAAGTTGCTGGCAGGCAGCCGAAAGCTCCGTCTGCCAAAGCCTCCACTTCCATTTTAACCAGAGCACAGGTCTTCAAGGACATTCTCTCAACTCTCATAGCCACTTAGAAATGGGTCCTGAGGCCCTGCCAGTTACCTGACTGAATGCACATTCCCGCTGCTTTGAAAGTTTGCTAAAGGGAAACATCTGCTTCTTTCTGGGTTTGGTTCAGTTGCCGTGAAGGAAGTGAGCTTTTTTTGCCTTTGATGAAATGTTAGCCATTTCAGCATCCGTGTTTTTAGCAGCTTCCCGTATTTCAGCCCTTGAATATCAATATGTTTGTATTTTATGGAGTTTCGAGGGAGCACAGGAGATTGACATTTTGAGGCTTGGATCATCGTGTGCTGTTAATCAGGGTCTGATCTTGAGTGCATCCTCTCTGTCGTTTACTTTCCCCCTTCCCCCGCAATTCCCATCAACCTTCCACCGGGGACATCGTTCTATGTGAAAATACTTGATTAGCCCGTACATATACTTGTCATTACTTATCCTAACTAAATACGTCCTCTCGTTATGATTTGTTTGGGGATGATTCACCCGTTGGTATCACTACCTGGTCTTTTGCTTTCTAATCTAATAGGCGCGACTTCGGAGACCACCACGTGACCTTGAATGTCCACTCCGATTCTAAAACTCAAAGTCTGTCATGCTATTGGGGTACCTGGAATTTTCTTTCTCAAGAACTTTGCAAGAGTGTTTTCTCTACAACTTGGTTAAAAAGCTTTTACTCCATAAAACATCCAATCAGCAAACTTTGATAAAGGAGTACCCGCAGAAGTTAATTAGAATGGTAAGACAGGCTTTAGAAACAACCAATCTTTTACAATTGGCATTAAATATCTTTTTTTAATCAAAATTCTTATGCTTGTTTTTTTTTAACATTTTTTATTGATTTATAATCATTTTACAATGTTGTGTCAAATTCCAGTGTTCAGCACAATTTTTCAGTCATTCATGGACATATACACACTCATTGTCACATTTTTTTCTCTGTGATTTATCATAACATTTTGTTTATATTTCCCTGTGCTATACAGTGCAATCTTGTTTATCTATTCTAAAATTTTGACATCCCAGTCTATCCCTTCCCACCCTCCACCCCCCTGGTAACCACAAGTCTGTATTCTCTGTCTGTGAGTCTATTTCTGTCCTGTATTTATGCTTTGTTTTTGTTTGTTTGTTTGTTTTTGTTTTTGCTTTTTAGATTCCACATATGAGCGATCTCATATGGTATTTTTCTTTCTCTTTCTGCCTTACTTCACTTAGAATGACATTCTCCAGGAGCATCCATGTTGCTGCAAATGGCATTATGTTGTCGGTTTTTATGGCTGAGTAGTATTCCATTGTATAAATATACCACCTCTTCTTTATCCAGTCACCTGTTGATGGACATTTAAGCTGTTTCCATGTTTTGGCTATTGTAAATAGTGCTGCTATGAACATTGGGGTGCAGGTGTCATCCTGAAGTAGATTTCCTTCTGGATACAAGCCCAGGAGTGGGATTCCTGGGTCATATGGTAAGTCTATTCCTAGTCTTTTGAGGAATCTCCACACTGTTTTCCATAGTGGCTGCACCAAACTGCATTCCCACCAGCAGTGTAGGAGGGTTCCCCTTTCTCCACAGCCTCTCCAGCATTTGTCATTTGTGGATTTTTGAATGACGGCCATTCTGACTGGTGTGAGGTGATACCTCATTGTAGTTTTGATTTGCATTTCTCTGATAATTAGTGATATTGAGCATTTTTTCATGTGCTTTTTGATCATTTGTATGTCTTCCTTGGAGAATTGCTTGTTTAGGTCTTCTGC
Organism: Vicugna pacos; assembly: GCF_048564905.1. Lineage (NCBI taxonomy): Eukaryota > Metazoa > Chordata > Mammalia > Artiodactyla > Camelidae > Vicugna > Vicugna pacos. The sequence continues at coordinate 9,094,153 of NC_132999.1, read as the reverse complement.
CCATTTTTGGATTGGGTTGTTTATTTTTTTCTTATTGAGTCGTATGAGCTGCTTATATATTCTGGAGATCAAGCCTTTGTCGGTTTCACTTGCAAAAATTTTCTCCCATTCCGTAGGTTTTCTTCTTGTTTTGTTTCTGGTTTCCTTTGCTCTGCAGAAGCTTGTAAGTTTCATTAGGTCCCATTTGTTTATTCTTGCTTGTTATTAGCTGAGTGTATTGAAACACATGTGAGCATTAACTCAGTTATACCTAAGATTTTTTTTTCCTGCTAAGTCACCTAACTCCGTCATCCATTTCACTTCTTTAATAAGTATTAATGTGCCAAAAAGTGACATCTAGATTGCTGTTCTCTCCTGTGGGCTGAGACTACATACCCACCGCTCTACTGGACATGTCTACTAAAATGTTCCACAGGCATCTTGAACTTAATGTCTTAAATACGTGCAAAACCTCACCCATCATTTTCTTCCTCATTTCTCTCAGGTCTCTTTCCTTTCACTGGCAATGGTACTGCCATCTTCTAAATGATACATGCCAGAAATTTCGGCTTCAGCCTTGACTTCTCTTTTTCCCTTACCTTCAGCATCTAAATAATCACCAAATCTCAGCAAAATCTACCTTTTAAATCTCTCATCAATCTGCCTTTCTATTTCTACCCCATCACACTGCGGCCTGGCTGTCTGACGGCCAGTCCCTTAACTGGTCCTTTGGTTTCAAGTCCTGCTCTCTGTGTAATCTAGACTGCAGCCAGAAGCCAGAATGTGGCTTCTATAACGTAAATATTAGCATGACACCCTTCTGCTCTAAAATTCAAAATCCAAAGTCCTTAATTTAGTTTAAAAGATTTTAAATAATCTGGCAGCTGTTTATTTCTTCCACTTCATAAATTGTCACTCTGAATCTTTTATTCCAGATATATTGAACTACTTACTGGCCTGCGGGCTTTCTTCTTGTGGCTCTTCCGTATGCTGTCCCCTGGAATGCTCTCGTTCTGCAAACATAGAACTGGTTCACACTCACACTTACCCTTCTCCATCCTGCTTTGTGCCCCAGGGAGGCCAATTTTGGGAATAATATCTACACCTCTCTTACTTTCCAGCTTCCAGTAGAGTTTAGCAAAGAGAGAGCATCATCAAAAGGCTGGAGGGAGGAGAATGAAGTTGAAGTCTGTATTCCCTGAGCGCCCTCTCCACAGGGGCCCCGTGGGTTATCCCCTCCCATGACCTCCCACGAACTAAGGTCGTGGTCCTACAAAGCAGCCATCTCCACCCTGGCTCTCCGTCTCCACCCTGGCTCTCCGTCTCTGGGTTCCAGTAACCTCTCCCTCCCTTTTCCCCTCCAAGCCTAGCACAGTGCCCTGCACTCTCCCGTGTGGTGTCCTTAAGACGTTACTCAGGTCTTTAAGGTTGTGCCCCGATTAAACTTCCCTCCAAGTGTCCAACTGTAATTTTTAATTTGTCTCCTGCAGGAATCTGACTGATACGGGGATCCTGATAGCGATGTTCGGACCCACCTGTCTAGTGTTCAAGAGGAAAGGTTGGCGCTCCAGATAGACATTTTTTGAATGTCTGACAGTATAAAAAGTGCAGGTAGATTTAATGTCACAGTATCGAATGAGTTTCCTAGAGAGAAAAGTATAGATAAAAAAGACTAGCTGCTTAGGACTGAGCCCTGTCATTCCGCTGTGAGGATAACCAACGAGGGCGGTTAGGAGGGGGTGAGGAGACAGGTGGAGGATAATGGTTGCGTAACCGAGGCTTGGATTAGATCCCCACTTACTGGACTCTCTAGTCATGCAATTTGAAGCATGTCTTAAAACCTGCTCTATTTCAACTTTTTCATATTTAAAATGGAGATAATAATGATACCTATCTCCTAGACCGGATAAAAAGTTAAAATTAGTGTCAGCTTCATAGCAAACCCATATTAAATATTAGCCATATTGATAGTGATAAAAACTAATTCAAACAGCCCCCCTGCTGTTTAACTTATACTTTATTAGAAAATAAAATAAGTGACAAACAAGGAAATGCTTTTCAAAAGAAAGAAGCGCTGATGTAACTTCAATGGATGAAAGTTATAAGAACCCAGATCATAACTTAATAGAAAGATGTTTCCTGGAATAAAAATTATCCCCAAATTGCAATGTCGTGTGCTTCATCTTGGTTAGTATTTTGTGGGAAAGCAGCGGTTCTCAACCATGACTGTACATTACAATGACCTGCGGATATTTCAAAAATAGACCTACTAAATGAGATCGTCTAGAGATGATGGTTGTGCGTGTCAATTGTAACGTATGGGCTGAGAAACAGCGTTTCTGAGCTAATTCCTACTCCGAGTATGAGTCTGGGCTAGCTTATCATTAGCCCATTATAGGATCATATGAGTCTGGTATTAATAAACATGATGGTGTATTTTTTTTAACCTTTTTACCTTGCTCTTTGGCCTCTCCTTTGCATGAATTTTAGATTAATTCTAGAACTGTCTTTTGCTTGAAGATATTCACAATTATGGCAAAAAAAATGTGTTGCTTTAACCTGAGATTTTCAGCCATAGCCACTTAAAACCAAGAACTTAAAGGTCGATTTGTTTTATTAGTCTCTTGACTATGAATGAGTTTTGTTAGGACATGATGTGTTTCTGAAGTAATTACTTACAGAATAAGTTCCTCCAATTTATTTTTAAATTAAGAAGCTTAGAATCATGGCATTCAGAATATACACCACGATTGATTACTGAAATGTGCTATATGCATTGCCTAAGATCTAATCAGCATATTGCTGAGAAAAATTTCATACGTTTTTTAAATTTTCATATTTTTGCTGCATTTCCATACCACAAATTGTATTTTTCGTTCAATGACTGTCTTATCAAGCCTAATACATATTTGTAAATCTTAATTCAAACTCAATGGGTATAGATCCATACAAGCTTAAACTGCAATTTCGCACAACTGTAGTTTTAAATTACAGATCATGAATGCATTTCATGTGCTCTGCTGTCTGGAAAGTGGCTTTCGAGAGCTCCGTGTATAAAAGGTGGCACAGAACACCACAGGGCAAGGAGAAAGCATTCACTCTCCTTTTGCTACACACTAATCATTACCCTTCATTCCAGTTTCCTATTCTCCACATCATGATGTCATTCTCTCCTAAAGATCTGTTTTTTCATTTTCTGCTATTTACGAATTTTCTAAATGTGTGCTGCTCTTAGGGAGATTGACCTCTAACAAATGCAGTTATAACGATATATCATTAAAATTTAGCATCATCTTGGTAATAGGGTCGCTTAGAGCATAGCAGTGGATCTGTATAGATGATCGCCCATGTGTTTTTGCTGAGCAGACATCATTTATTCCAGAAAAAACACTCGGTATGTACAGATCATCTCTTCTAGTGACAGTTTATCCACATCCGAGTCTGTGTTTTCCCCAGTGCCAATCCAGTCCCCTAAAATTATCTGGCTCTTTTTATTTCACTAGTCATAGCAGAGCCAGCTTTCCAAAACATAGATTGTATCACACCATCCCTTCCTCAATGACCTGCAGAGACTCCCCATGGCCTAAGGAGGGCAGAACGACTCCCTCAAGCGACCTGCAAAGACTTGCATGCTCTCCCTTTGGCTTTGTTGTTGTTGTTGCTGTTGTTTTATTGATTTATAACCATTTTACAATGCTGTGTCAAATTCCAGTGTAGAGCACAATTTTTCAGTTATACATGAACATATATATATTCATTGTCACATTTTTTCCTCTGTGAGCTACCGTAAGATCTTGTGTATATCTCCCTGTGCTATACAGTATAATCTTGTTTATCTGTTCTACAATTTTGAAATCCTGTCTCTCCCTTCGAATCACAGTTACTTCCCGCCCGTGCCATCTCTCTTTGCACTGTCCCTGCACTCTTCTACCAGGCATGTCAGTAGCCCTCTGACTTTGCTTGTGATTTTCAATCATTCCCAAGTGTATTCTGTTTCCTTCTCTACTGTTTTACTAAAACCTGTCAGATAAGCCTATTTAGACATTAAAGCTTCCTTGATCCCTGTTCTCTGAGGTCTACTTCTTTTTCTTGCCCCCATGCATGTCACTCGTGCAGCTTCTGAATATTCCATTTGACTTGCCTTAGTTAATTTTATTTCCTTGATCTCAATACTTTTTAAAGTTCTTGAGGACAGAGATCATACCCTGTTTATCTTTGTGTTCCTAAAACCTAGGACAGTGTTGTCCAAAAATGATGCTCAAAATATATGAACTAAAAAAATATGAGTAAGAGATTTTTTCCCATTACATCCTTTTGGAAAGCTTCAGGCTGTTTGAAACTGACATACCAAATGGAAGCCTACCAGCATAACATTAAGTGTTTGCATACAAGTGAAGATATTATTCTGAGCCCACTCTATATAATTCTGCAGGATCTATTGTTCTTCAAATATTCAATTATCTTAGATCCCTAAGATCTTTCCAGGAAATACTAGAGAAAAAGTTAATGTTTGTTTATTATAGTACTTTTCTTAAATGATGCTTGAGATATTTTTAAGCTTAAATGTCTTAGTTTCATAAAATTATTTTGATCAAATAAATGTAATTTAATCATTATAGGAATGGACAATTTTGTCAAATTTAATGGAAAAACATCACTAAGTAGTAGAAGAAAATGCATGTTTAATTTTATTCTTTAGGTAATCAAATTCAAGCAGACACACATTAGAGGCTTGACTCTGTTCTACCCATAAAGAAAATGTTAAAATGTTACTCTCCAAATATCATAGAAAATTAAAGTTGCAAAGAAGAATCAAGAGAAGCACATAAACTTTGCTTTATGTGCTTTTTATAATACAAAATAAGGGAGCTGCTTTTTATAATATATGGATATTTGATTAGGAACTCAGATGTCTGAAATCTAATTCTATTATTTGTGAACATTTTGAAATCACAAAGATATTTTATTGTTTTATTTTGTTTCTTAACATTGCAAAGAGGTTATCCTATCATGAGTATCCACTACGTTCCAGGTTCTCTGCCAGAAAAACTATAAATACTATTCTTTCAACATAGGTACAGTGTTAGATTTGCAGATGGCAAAATAATAGTTATAACTTCCTCTTTTCAACCTGTGAAATACTTTTAGGCCCCCTTGTGTACTCTGTTCCCTACAACAAGCCCAAAATACCCCACAGAAATAAGAAAGCTCTACAGCTGATGTGTAGAAGCAGAAGGTGAAAATCAGCAGAAAAATAGGAAACAAGACAACAAATAATAAAAGCGATAAGCCCATGGAAAATGTGAACAAAGACAGGACAGATCTTTCTTCTCTCCTTATTCTATGTGTAGGGTGATTACCTCCCATAAGAAGATAAAAGGATTTATAAATATCAAACTGACTATTTGGGGCTGGTACGCAGTCTTAGAGCAGCGCTCGACTCTATGAGGTTATATTTCACAAAAATCTGTGCGTAGATCTCAGGGTGCAACAATATGAGGAGCCCCAGTAGTAAGAAAACTGCTGCAGTGGCTGACATACAGGAAATAAACTATATCCCTGAATGGACTCCTTGGTATTTAATAACTCATGGAATTTTCTAAAGATTGTCGATAATTATTTTATTGGATCTTGGACCTGCCTTGTCAAATGCAACATATATTTATGGGAATATTGGGCTCCGAAAACAGCCCAGACATAACATTATCATTTAAATAGAAGAACTGATACAAGGGCACGCTAAAACACAACTTAAAGCAACGGGAAACGTAGATACTGACTGCAAATAGACCATACTGCCATATGGGAATCGAAATAAAATGCCATTAAAGCTGATGATGATACCAAGTTATTTAAATATATATTATTTGGCAGAAGCAAATGCTTGAGTTTGCATATATCTTTAGTCCTTCCTTCCCAAGATATGTCTACTTATATTTTATCTATTCACAACATATTTCATGTAATAACATATATTTATTTAAAAACTTGAGCATAGTGCAGTAAAAAATGTTCACATCCGTTCCACTATAAAAGCATTGTGAGTTGCCATAAAATTATGTATTTTACCAGGAAATACCCCGTATTGGGGGAAAATATCAAGAAGATTTGGTTCTCATTCTCACTAACTGGACGTCAATTGAGAGTTCTTAATTGCAGTCATAGAATCTAACTTTAGCTGTTCTAAGCTAAAAGTAAACTTTGAAGCTGATCTCACAAAATTGAAAGAAGCAGGAACACCAGACAATCCACCAGAAGTTCCTGTTCAGCAGATAATCTGGTCAGGATGCTGCCACGTGCCAACAAGTTCCTCACACTCCTTTTGTCTTTGCTTCACTCACTGAAGATTCAACATCAGAAAGGGAAGAATCTGAGGGCCTAATTGGAGGTCACAAACCTGTCACAAGTTATGAAAGGATGGCAACAGGGAGGACCTGTTTTTTCTGCTTCTACCACGGGAGGCAGACGGCTGCCTTCCCTAAAACCAGGTACCAGGAAGTTTCATCAAAGCAGGATTTAGATGGGAGGGGACTAGCTCAGGCATAGAGCACATGCTTAGCAAGGACAAGGTCCTGGGTTCAAGCTTCAGTACCTCCATTAAAAAAAAAAAAAGGCAGGATTTAGAGTCACAAATATCAGCCATGAGGGCCTTTGGAAACATTTGAATAGTGCTGGAATGATGTAAGGGCAACCACAGTACCAGAGCAGGAAGGGACCCACTGGGGAGAAGTAGCAATGATAGAAAAGATAGTTTGCTTTTTAACAAAGACAGACAGACGTTAGCTTGATTTTAAAGGGCAAGCTCCAGTAAGTGGGCCAGGGAGGGAGAAGTTCTCCTGACGGGTTAATCAAATGGAGGCTGGTGTAAAGAATAGATGACTGAGACCCAAAAATTATTATACTAAGTGAAGTAAGTCAGAGAAAGACAAATATCATATGATATCACTTATATGTGGAATCTAAAAAAAAGGGGCACAAATTTTATTTACAAACTGGAAATAGACTCACAGACATAAAAAATAAACCATGGTTACCAAAAGGGATGGGGAGGACTGGGTTGGGGAGTGATGAATTAGAAGCTGGGATTAACAGATACACATTACTATATATAAAATAGATAAACAAGGACCTACTGTATAGCACAGGGAACTATATTCAGTTTCTTGTATTAATATATAATGGAAAAGAATCTAAACTATGTATAATATGTATGTATATGTATAACTGAATTGCTTTTCTAGTTACCTGAAACTAACATTGTAAATCAAATACACTTCAACAAAAAAGAAAATTAAAAAAAGGATTCAGGGGTAAAAAAAAAAAAAAAAAAGAGAGAGAATAGATGACTGAGTCCATACAGAAAAGTTAAAATTATGAATTCTTACAGAAAAAGAGGAAGTTAAAATCTAAGGCACAATTTATATGAGTGCATATAAATGAAAAAGTAAATGAGAAAGAGAAGTGGTACAGGATGATGGTCTTAATGCTTTCTTTTTGTGTGTGTGTGTGTGTGTATATATATATATTTAATGTTTTCATTCTTAATGACAGTGTTAGTACACTGACAATTTCTAATGCTATAAATTCTTCAACAAGTTGGCATAGAGAATGATTTACCTTAGTATGAAAAATATTACAGTACCCCAATTCATGAGGTTTTAATATTGAGGGAAACTTTAACAGCATTCAGTCTTCATTTCTCAATACTTCCAAAATGCTTTGCAAATTCTCTATTATAAGCCATTATGTTATTTTAAGACTACTAATATATATCTTCCCTAATTTGTAAATTCCTTGAGGGTGTAAAAACCTTGTGCAATTTAATTCCAGCATCTGGCAGAGAGCTAGGATTTAGATGGATGTACAATAGATGTTAGGTGAATTCATAAGATACATATGAAAAGTGGGGAGGAGAATGTTCCCTGAGTCCACACTTGCATCAATTCTGAGCATCAATAGTATGACACATTTTAACTGGGATAATAAACTTTTCCAACAGGGAATATTAACAAAAAATCCAAAGCTATTATTTTTTTTCTGATTAATCTTCTTAATTCAGTTCAACAAGCACTTACTGTGTCTCTTGATTATCAGGCATGGTGCAAGTACCAGGAATACACATGTTGATAAAATCTCTTCCTTCCCTAAAGAAACCTATAGTCTAATCTGAGTGCATCATTATCAGAGTCCTAAGCTTCAACAACCAAGATGTACTGATGTGAATTTCTAAGGATACAGCATGGAGACCGGACCGAAATAAGTCCATATTTAGCTATATTAAAGTTGGAAAATCAGTTTTGGTTGAAGGTAGACTGTGACTTTGATGAAAATAATCAGCAATCTTCAAAGGCAGATGGGGGTGAGAAAGAGAAAGGTCACCGGAGAACAGATCCTGCAAGGTGCATCCAAGGACTTCTGTGGGTCTTTGGAGATTCTGAAATGAGTGTGAACAGAAATATGGAAAATGGTATGTGATTTCCATGGGCAGGTGACCAGAGTCAAGCTGGTTTCTGTAGAATTGTATTATATAGAATACATAAATATATAATTTATATATATTTATCTCAGCTCGATTAACAGTGTGAAAGAAACAAGAAAAAGAGAAACTTTTTTATAACTTCCTCCATGTCATCTCAAATTTGGATAATTCATCACAACCGCCATAATTTGCAATATGTATTCAGAGAAGCTCCTGTGCCGAAATAAGAAAGGTGACACAGGTCTCTGTCGTGGGGAATTGTCGCAGGGGAGTTACATGCCGCAGTCTTTTGTTTCTATGTCAGAGAGAAAAGCAGGCTGATATGAAATCAATTGTATTATTTCAAACAAAGAGGAAAAGCAAAGTCTTCACAATGGAAGAAGAGTTTATGATTAAAACACACTTATCTGAAGCAGCAGGTGGATGTACGGAATAATATTGGATATCGGCAATTTCTGTAAAACAGAAGCAATTGTACAGCTTTGAAAGAATTTACTAATTAATATCTGATTGTGAGTGTAGAACAGATGTGTTAAGTATCTTTTATAATAAGAAAGCAGTCACTTTTATGATTATAATCTACCGTTACTCAGAATAATTGCATGCTTTTCAAAATACTGACCAGAATCTGAATCACTGAGTGTATATAAATTTAATATATATGTGTTTTTATGAAATATGGCCAGGATGTTATGACGCAGTAGAAAAAGCAGAAGTAGAAAAGCCATGTGATTATGTATGAACCTTGAAAATTTGTTTTCAAATGCACTAGGTCTTCTCCGCTACTGCAAATGGTATTGCTAATAAAAGGGTTAGTAAGACTCGCAAAGGATGGGTTACAGATTAGGATAAGCAGGGTAGCCAACAAAGGAATATGAGGAAATAAATCTGGCCAGGACCAAGACTGAGGCATTTCATACGGATAAAGGTTTTATTAGTTCTCTTAAAAGAAGAATTTGGAACCTAATACAAAATCCAGTGTATATTATCTATGTATAATCTCTAATGGTACAGGAAGTAAATTTTAGTAATTATTACACATTTTCAATTTTATTATATACTAAGCATTCTCAGTTGTCCATGTTTTCTTTATACAATTCGAGTTAAAAATTCTCAAATACTCTAATAATTCTTAGATTTCTAGACCGAGTGGACTTCAAGTTAGTATTTTGGTGAATGTATCTATGCTTAGATCGAGGAGTCCGATATAAAATCTTGCCTTCACAAAATTTATTCCTTTCTGACAGAGACATTGTAAACTGGTAACAGTGCCAATAAATGTAAAGGATTTTTATAGAACAGTCATGGAACAAGATACTCTTTCTACAAAGCTATCCTTTCATGCCGTATTTAATGTGTTTACTTCTTGCCCAGTGAAAGGCAGTTGAAGAGTCAACAAATGCACTTAAAGAGATAACCTCTGAAAAGAGATCAGAGCTTGTAAACTAAGGTAACCATAACCATAGTCAGCTAAGTGCTGGTGCTCAGCTATGTCAGTTTCTAGGCATTTCACAGAAAACTGAGACACAGTCTCTTCTCTTGGCTCCTTCTCTAATACTTAACAACTGACACCTTAGTAGAAAGTTAATGTCAGTGTAGTGATAATTTATTCAAATATTAAGCTCTTCTAAGGAATACATGTTGAAGTATCCATATGCCATGTAAAAGTTTTATTGTATTATTTATAAGATTTGATAAGGAAATGATTGGGACACCATCCATAATTTAAAAAAAAAAAAGATGGAAGAACTTTTAGGTCATCTGCCAAAATGCTTTCCTATATAAAAGAGGTAATTTTAACATAATAGTTTTATAATCTAGTCCCCAAGAGATATAGGCTAACTTTAAAATACATCTTTTAAATTCAGAGATAAGGGGAGATATGTTTTTAATCACCCAGGACCTTATATAGACCATCAAACCTTATATAGAGCAAGAGGAAGAGAAGGAAAAACAAAAGTTTAACCCACGGGCTTAGCAAGTCCACATAGTGGACAGAGCTTGCATCTTTCTCTTTACTGTTCGGAGCACACGTTCTGTCAGTGCAGGTGTGATGCTAGAGCTCGTCTTAATGTGTCTGCAATTCCCTGCACCTGTGGATCACCATCAGGCCAGTAAAAAAAAAAAGTCTTCCCCACAGTTTTACTTGAAGACATTGCAATTTATTCAGGCTTAATGAGGTAAAAGACAAAAGCCTGGGGGACAGTCTGCTCCTAAAAATCAGACTTTTTCTTCTTATCTCAACAATTAACTTCTTCTGTTAGCAATATTAAAAGAAAAGGTTAATTTTCAGGTCTCATGGGTAACCTTAGATTACCCGTAATTGTACGAGTGCCATGGACAGGGTAAATAACAGCTAACTTGATTGAATATACATTGTTTTTCAATCACAGCGCTGTCACTCCATTTTTGTGATACCCAGATGCAGGAACAAAAATATTCTCAGTTGGTGCAATGCAGAATGCTTCAGTTATAAAGCGGCTGAATAAATCTCATCATTATGCAAGAGAATGGAATTAGAGTAAAAGAATTTTGAGATTATGGCTGAGAAACTATGACACTAGAATAGTGAAAAAGGTCATGAGAGACTGATTGACAATTTAAGTCTAGGAAAATGCGCCCTATTAATACCAAGGCTATGTCTCTAAATAATCATTATAAACAACATACTGTGATGCTGTTTTCTTTAGGAGAGGATTAAAAATTTAGATCCATATTATCTTACAAAGAAGATGGGCAAACATGAAAGAGGGAGCTGAAATAATATTTGCTGGATCACAGAATGGATTTGTTTTATAGACATTTTCTCAGTCGTAGAATTCACTGTAACAGGTCTTTTCATGGAGTAGATAATAGTCATGATTCTAACATGGGTAAGTTAAGGTCAAAATCAAAATAATACATGGACCATAACATTGAAAGCATATATTGAAGATGTCATAACTGATCTGTGACGCCATTAGGTGTTTGTAGCCAGAAGTGGTTTATAATAACTCTGCTAGGCCAGCAGTATTAAAACTACATGTTTCATATGTGTATTTTAAAAATACAAACAGATACCCATTTACTATACATGTTATACTTGTATACATAATGCGTAAAACATATAAGCACCTTAACATTTATATATTGTGAGTATATATATGTTGATATACACTCAGAAAAGCTTACTTATTTCCAGCATATGCAGGGAGATTTTTCTTCATGTTTCAATACAACATTAGTTGTTCTGTGATGCCTTTCTTGTGAACGTCTTTCCCTCCCCCAAGTGGGAAGACTGAACACTGTCTTCTTGGCAGTCTTACCACTGCCAGTTCATGTTTTTAAAATGATAGCAAAGATAGATCTCAGGTGTGCTTGTTTATTTTCTTGCATGTGTGCCTTTCGATATTAGACCATGAACATCTCCAGAGCATACATCATATTAATTCATCCTTGCGATACGTGTTTAATGCTTACTTACAAACTGCTCAGTAGTCATCTGAGGCTAATTACACTATTTATGTCCTATTTAATAAGCATCTATTTAGTGCCAGGCTCTGAAAATGCAATGATGAGCAAAATAAACACAGCTTAAGTGTCACTAAAAAGTTTAAGATCCTATGAAAGCAAAATACCTGACTCTGGAGGTCATTCAGGGAAGTCTTCCCTGAGGAAGTGAGTTCTGAGTTACAAAATCAATTTTATGTAAAGCTTAATTGAGAATAGGTTTGGAAGCATGCCCAAAGGCCTTGAGTAGAAAGAAACATGGCTTCTTTAAGGAACTTTGATTTTAACAGATTTAGAACCCTTTTTCTTAAATCCATCCTATTAAATAAGCATCATAGCCAGTTAACCCTGCATAAAGCCTCTGTCCAACTATTTTGCAATACTGAAAATCTGTATTAGTATGTGCAATGCATACACAAGGAGTTTCTCTTTAGCTTTTTAGTACAGAGCTATTTTGCTTTCCAAAAGGTACATGTAGACGGACTGTGAGTACTTTTGTTCCCATCTGAGAGGCCAGATTTCTGCTGTCTCTGTCCAGTAGTCAGAATCTAACCTGAAGTTTCTCTCATATGTCTTCTAACAGCATCCCTTCTGCTCAGCTTGCACTGGGCCCTTCCTTCTCGGGTCACCGTGGAGCAGCTGCTCTGGGGTCCTGCTGTTATTCCTCCTCTCAATGTGTCCAGCTCGGCACTCTGAGAGGCAGTGGGCATTGTTTAGTATTGGTGGACTGGCTGCATTCCAGCAATGTATCTTGCCGTTTGATCAAAAGAATGGTAAACAATGAGAATCAGATGATATAATTAAAGTGCTAAGTAACCTGAATGGAAACGTAATACAACTAGCAGAGAGTAGTCATTAAAATAAAGTCATTAATTTAATTATTAATAGAACAGTAAAATGTCTCATAAGATACAATTGCTCTGTAACTTGTAATTTGAAAATATACTGATAAGACAATGAGTGTATATATAGCTCTTTGAAGAACCAAAATATATATTGCAACTCTCACTATTGACAATCACAGGAATGTATGCATAGTCATGAAATGAATTCACTCAAAAAATGGTATTGTGACTATCCCATCACTGTCTACGTATGCAACACTTCTAAAAATTATAACTATGCGTGTCTTTTTTTGTAACCATCTTTTCTTCTAACCTCTAACTGCCATGATGGCAGAGAACTTACCCCTGTTCTTAGCTCAGTGCTGGACAATAGTAATAATGATGACAATAACTACCATTTATGAGTCCTAACTACTTTTTAGGCATTATTCTAAGAAAAGTTTCTCATGAACACATTATCCCCCAATGCACGGTAAGTTTCATTCTAAGTAAGGAGTAAGCACACTTATCCTTGTCTCTCCAATAAATACAGCTATGAAAACTGGGTAGAATTCATGGAGCCACTCTTTGAGGACTCTGAGAACTACATAGTAGCAGCCAGAGTAGGAAAGAAGACCAGAATTTGAGTCACACCTGAACTTGTGGTGATTTTACCACATATATAAATATATATATTTAGTATCCCCTGCTTCAGAATCAATGCAGTTCCAAACCCAGATATGAGCATTGATGTGGACAGAGAATACATCAGGATAATTTATAGTCTTCTCGTTATTGAAGGATTTGAATTCATACCTAAGAAATTCTAAAAAAGAAATCTTTTGGTCAAATGTTCACTGTGAATTCTATCAAACATGTTAAAACATGCAGTACCAACTCTATACAATCTCTTCTAGAAAATAGAAGGAGGTACACGGCTCAGTTTATTTTATGAGGCCAGCATAACCTTGCTATCTAAATTAGATGAAGACAGTACAAGGAAAAACAACTACAGACCAATAAAAACTACACGTGAAAAGGTTAAGAAAATGCTAGAATGTTGAATGTAGCAATATATAAAATGAATAAAACATCATAGTTAAGTGGGATTTAGGCTAGGACTGTCAAGTTAGTTCAATATTCTAAAACTCAGTGTAATCCATGGTAATAGATTGAACATGCCAAAATACTAAAGAAGAAAAATCACATGACCATATAAACTGATGGGGGAAAATCATTTAACAAAATTCAACGCCTATTTATGATGAAAACTAGTGAGTTCACTAAACTTGGATTAGAAGGGAACTTCTTCAATTTAATAAATCTACCCCCCCAAAAAACCCTGAAACTTACATACTTAAAATTAAATTTTCCCTAGAAAATTGGGAACAATGCAAGGATATTCAATTTTAACACTCATTCAATATCATACTGAGTCCCAGCCAGTGCAACAAGGCAAGAAAATAAATTAAAGGATTAAAATTTATAAAATGTTTCTATGCACAGAGCAGATGATTGTCTACATAGAAAACCCAAGTAATAATGATAATTTTTAAAAACCTAGAAATAATAGGTGACTTTGGTAAGTTGTCAGGATACAAGTTCAGCATACAACAGTCAATTATGCTTCTATATACTAGTAATGAACAATTCAAAATTGATATTAATAAATAATACCATTTACAATAGTTTCAGAAACAAAACATTTAGGTAAAAGTCTAATAAGTATGTATAGAAACTGTATTCTGAAAAACACTAAAAAAACTGATAAAATCACATTTTAAAAGACTGAAATAAGTTAAGAGATATGCTATGTTCATAAATTGGAAGACTCAACATAATACAGATGTCAATTAAACATATATCAATGTGTAAATTTAATGCAATTCAAATTAAAAAAAAAAAGCTCTCCAGGATTTTTTTAGTTATGGGCAAGCTTACTCAAAAAATATATATGGAAAAGCAAAGAATCTAGCATACCCACAATTTTTGAAAAAAAAAAAAGTATAAATTGGGAGGATTACTATCACATGATTTTATGATGTATTACACAGCTGCAGTCATCAAGACACTGTGGTTTGGTAAAAGGATAGATATATAGATCAATCCATCAAGAGTTTCCATAAATAGATACACAAAAATATGCTCTGTTGCCTTTGAAAAAATTCTGGGAAAAATGAATAAGTAAAGAACAGTCGTTTCAACAAATGATGTGGAAACAATTGAAATTAATGTACAAAATAATGAACAAAATAGTGAACTTCAACCTAATTCTCATAACCTATAAAAATTAAATCTAATGAATTTTAGATCTAAATGTAAAATCCTAAATATTACTAGAAAACAGGAGAAAAATCTCCATATTACACTATAAGCATGATGCATAAAAGAAAATATTGATAACCTGGACTTCATCAAAATTAAAAATTTTACTCTGAGAAAGGCACTCCTAAAAGAATGAAAATACAGCCTTTACACTGAGAGAAAACCTTTGCAAGTTTATAATCAACAATGGACATATATCTGCACATATAAAGAAATCTAAAACTTCGACACTAATTGACAAGCTGATTTTAAACTTATATGGAGAGAAAAAAAGACCCAGAAGAGCCAATTCAATACTGAAGGAGAACATAGAGGATTGACACTATGTGACTTTAAGACGAACTATAAAGCAACAATAATCAAGACAATGTGGCACTGGAGAAAGAACAGACATGTAATTCAATGAAACAGAAAATACAGAGCACACATAAATACAGTTAACTGATATTTGACAAAGAGCAAAGCCAATACAATGGAGAAAAGATAGGCTTTTGGACACATGTTGCTGGAACAACTGGACATCCACTTGTAAAATAAAATGATTCTGGATACAGACCTTACCTCCATCACAAGATTAACACAAAATAATAATACAAACTATACTAAGTGTAAAACACAAACTAATAAATTACAAGAAAATAACATTAGAGAAAACCTAGATGACCTTGGGTACGCCAATGACATTTTAGATACAACTCCAAAGGTACAATCAATCCATGAAAGAAATAATTGATGAGCTAGATTTCATTAAAATTAGAAGTTCCTTTCTCTGCAAAAGACATTGTCAAGAAAATGAGGAGACAATCACAGATTGGGAGAAAATATTTGCAAAAGACATATCTGATAAAAAGACTGTTATCCAAAATATATAAAGTACTCTGAAATTCAACACTAAGCAAACAAATTACAAAGGGGGCAAAGATTTTAACAGACACTACACCAAAGAAGATACTCATATGAAAAGTAAGCCTATAAAAAGATGTTCAGCCTCTTATGTTGTTAGGAAACTGCAAATTAAAACAACACTGAGAAGATTCTATACACCTATCAGGATGAACGAATCCAAAGACTGACAAACTCAAGTGCTCACGAGGATGTGGAGGAACAGGAACTGTCATCCTTTGCTGGTGGGGCTATGCAATAGCATGGCTGCTTTAGAAGACAACTGATGGTTTCTCACAAATCTAATCATGCTCTTGCCCTATGATTTAGTCATCATGCTTCTCGGTACTTACCCAAAAGACCTGAAAACTTATGCCCTTATAAAAACCTGCACATGGATGCTTATTGTGGCTTTATTCGTAACTGCCAAAACTTGAAAGCAACCATGATGTCCTTCAGTAGGTGAATGAATAAATAAACTGCAGTTCAGCTAGTAAATAGAATATTATTTAGCACTAAAAAGAAATGAGATTTCAAGCCATGAAAAGTCATGGAGAACACTTAAATGCATATTACTAACTATTGAAGCAAATTGATAAAGGGCACCTACAGTATGATTCCAACTATCTGGCATTTTGGAAAAGGCAAAACCATGGAGTCAGTAAAAGTATTAGTGTTTGTCAGAGGTTAATGGAAGGAAGGGACAAATAGGCAGAGCAGAGAGGATTTCTAGGACACTAAAAATATTCTGTGTGATACCATAGGGGTGGATATACGTCATTAGACATTTTTCAAAACCCACAGAATGTACAACACCAAGAATGAACCCTAAGGTAAATTATGGACTTTGGGTGATAAAGCCGTGTCTATGTAGGTTCACCAAATGTAATAATGGCACCACTGTCATGGGAATAATGATAGTGGAAGAGGCTGTGTTAGTGTAGGGACATGGTATGTGGGAACTCTGTATTTTCCAATCAATTTTTCTGTGACTCTTAAACTCCTCTCAAAAAGAAAGCTTATTTATTAAAAGAATTTAACAGCAAAATATTGAACAACCCAACTAAAAATAAGCAAGAAACTTGAACCAACACTTTACAAAAGAGAATATATGGATAATGAACAAGTATATGAAAAGATGTTCAGCATCATTAGCCATTAGGTCAATGCAAAGTAAATTATGATGAGATATCGTGATACCTAGTAGAATGTCTTAAAAAAAAAAGATGATGTCAATATCAAATGCTAAGGAGAATGGAAAGAAACTCTCATACATTTCTGGTGGGAATGTAAAATGTCACAGCCTCTCTGAAAAGCAGTTTGGCCCATCAGTATGGTCCATCCAATTTCTCTTGTAGATATATTTACTCTGAAGAAATAAAAACTTATGTTCGCACATGAACATTTATAAGAGCTCTACTGAAAATCACCTAAAGATGGAAACAACTAAAATGTCCTTCAATGATCTAATGGATTTTTTAAATTGTGGTACATCCAAACAATGGAATACTACTCATCTATCAAAAATAAAGGAAAAAATTATTGATGCATACAACAAACTGTATGAAACTTAAAGGCTATGCTAAATGAAAAAGCCAGTCTCAAAATTTTATATATTGTGTAACTCCATTTGGACATTTATGTAATGTCCTAAAAAATACCAGATTATAAAAAAGATCAGTGGTTGTCAGGAGTTCACTGTGAAGGTACCATATGAATACAGAGGGATGACAGGGAAAGTGGATGGTATGGAACTGGTCTACATTCTGGTTTTTAAAGAGGTTATACATGTATTAAAATTCCTAAAAGAAGTGTAATTTACCATATATTAATTTAAAAAATAAAATAACTTCTAAAAGTTTGATGAAATTATTAGCTTCATTTTTGTGATGTACAAAATGATTCTGTGAAGTTAAGTACTTTTCCCAAGGGCACAGGGGTAGTAAGCATTCGGTCAGGAATCAATTTGAGACAGTCAGACTCCATGACTACACTCATGCAGTAGAAAGAAGTTTCATAAATTATGGCTGAATTAGTGTATCAGTCAGTGAAGGAAGTGATTAATCAACTGTCTAATTACTTTGGAATCAGTTGCCAGCATGCTCATCTAGCTGGCAGTATTCCTCTCAAGGACCTCAGTTAAGTCAGTCAGTAGATCCAGGTCAAGCAAGACATATGGCCATTTCTGAAAACTCAAATCCTGACACAATAGCAGTAATAGTACTACTAAAAGTAGAGCGAGTTTGGAGGTCCCCAAACGTATTCTGTGACTCCTACAGGCACCTGAAGCTCCCTTAAGCTCTGCCTGGGGGGATATAGGAAGGTGCCACTTGAGCTCATACCTGTCAGTCACTCCCAGTCAGTAGTCAATGAGATATATGAATTAAAATACGGAAGCTGCACACAGATAGTTGGGAAATTGTTTTCAAATTAAAAATATATATACATATATATGCCATACTATATAATTTGTCCCAGATCATAAACAATGAAATATTTTCAAAAGATTTTACAATACTAGGCTATTTCAAATTATTCTTAAAAATGATACAGCATTAACAGAATTAAATTTCAATTTTTCTTTTGACTATAGATTTTAACTTATGAATAAAATACTGGGGAATCAAGAGTGTATTAAAACAAATAATTTAACATAAAAATTTTAATGGCTTTAGCCATGTTTATTGGACAAAAGGTGAACACAAATAGATGATTGCAATTGATTCAAAATAAAAACCTTTTTTTTTATTGAAGTATAATCAGTTCACAATGTTGTATTAATTTCTGGTGTATTGCATAGTGATTCAGTTGTACATACATATATATATATTCCTTTTCATATTCTTTTTCATTATAGGCTATTACAAGATATTAAATAGAGTTTCCTGTGCTATACAGTAGGACCTTCTAGTATCTACAAATCCTGAACTCCCAGTTTATCTCCCCACCCACCCCCCTTTCCCCTCTAGTAACCGTAAGTTTGTTTTCTGTGTCTGTGAGTCTGTTTCTGTTCTGTAAATAAGATCATTTGTGTCTTTTTTGGGGGGGGATTCCCCATATAAGTGAAATTATATGTTATTTTTCTTTCTCTCTCTGGCTTACTTCACTTAATATGACAATCTCCAGGTCCATCCATGTTGCTGCAAATGGCATTATTTTATTCTTTTTCATGGCTGAGTACAAAATAAAATATTTTAATATAGTTTTAAACTAATCCAAGAATATTATAATTCTTATTAAAAATGCTCTTTCAATATTAGATATAGATATGATTAAGGGTATCTCCAAAACAGCATGTATTGTTCTATAAGCTCTGGTCTCTATTTTTGGTTTTTGAATGATTCAATCTCATTCTTGCCTTTATATTTGTTGTTTTGTCTATTTATTTCTAACCTCTGAATGATAGTGATTTTCTACATCTAAATTATAGCTCAAGTGTCAACAAATAATGAGTACAATTTTTTTTTTTTTGCTGACAATATCTAAACTCTCAATTTGGCAAAATCTCATATTGTATAAATCTTGACTGATGACTAGACTCCAATGCACACAATAAAGGGGAGGGTGAAAGCAACAAATATTCCTCCTCCTTGCTCCCTGGTAAGCAGAGTATGGGCATTAAAATTTGACTGCAACAATCGGATGCTTTCATCTAGGATTCTGAGTATGAGGAAGTTACACGAAGATGGGGGAATACTTAGGGATTATTTGCAATAGTGGCAGTGGTGTAGAGCTGGAATCAAGGATCCAGCAGCCACATCACCAGACGTGCCTCCTAGCCACAGACAGCACTGTGGTGTGACTTAAGCAATGTCCCCTGCTTTCTAGTCTTTTTCCATTTTATTGTTTTCTAAGACTGGTTCTTCAGAATTCTCATTACTTCTTTTAGCTATCCAAATACAATCCTTTTTTTTTTTTTTGATTAAGTTCCCTAAAGCAAGTTGCTGTTTCTGGGAAGATCCCAGGATCCTCAAAGATGCACCTCACCTCAAAAAGCCACCCCTGATGAGCCAACAGTAAGAATGGTTCCCCTCACTATAATAATAGCTAGAGGCTTCTATCTCCTCTTCTTCCACATTCTTCTTTTTCTTCTGGATTTAGAATCATCTTGTTTACATAATTGTTTATGGTTAGTCTCTCCCCAGCTGACTATCAGCAGCATAATCTCTCCAATTAAACGTCAACTCCACAAGAATGGAAAGCATAACTATTTTGTTACCATATGTTACCAGCCCCTTACATGAGTGCCCATCCCACAGTAAACTCTAGATAAATATTTACTGAAGGAAAGGATAATATTTGTAAACTATTTTGTATACAATTTGTGCATTTAAATAGTCAATAAATTATAGAAAAATTATTATTAAAGAAGACAGCAATAAATTAGGAAAATATGTTTCCTCATTGAAGTACTTAACATTTTCCAAGTATCCTCATGTGAATGTAGAGATTTAATTCCTTTATAATTAAAAAAACAGAACATTGGGGAAATAATAACTAAACTAAAGAAAAAAATGCAAGGACTTTCCCTTCAGCCTATCAGATTATGCTGTTAATAGCATAATCCGCCTTGAATTAGTTCACACCTACAACTTCTTCAACTCTGCTGCCTCCGGAGCTTAGCCTGATTGAAATTGTGAGGAAGCTGGTGACAATCGTCTCAAAGGCGAGAGTTGGAAAGCAGAAGAAGTGATTTCATTTTCATAGATATCCAAAAAAATTAACAATTACTACTAATTCAACAAAATATTGCAGTAGTATTACTCAATGATAGCTTTAATCTTAACTACTAGTTAGTCTTCTAGAAAACAAAAACACTAATTTGAAAAGATCTATGCATCCCTATGTTCACTGCAGTACTATTTACAATAGCCAAAATATGGAAGCAACCTAAGTGTCCAAGAATAGATAAATGGATAAAGAAGATGTGGTTTAGATAGACAGACAGGTAGGTACACAATGGGATATTACTCAGCCATAAAAATGAATGAAATCTTGCCATTTGGAAAAGTATGGCTGGATCTAGAGTGTATTAGGCTAAGTGAAATAAGTCAGACAGAGAAAGACAAATACCATATGATTTCCATTATACGTGGAATCAAACACAAATGAACAAACAACAAAACAGAAGCAAACGCAGAGGTACAGAGTACAAACTGGTTGTTGCCAGACGGAGGGGATTGAGGGGATGAGTGAAATAGGTAAGAGAGATTAAGAAGTATAAACTAGCAGTTATAAAATCAGTTAAGTTGCAAAGATGTAATGTATGACATAGGGAATATAGCAAATAATAATGTAGCAAACTTGTATGTTGACAGATAACAACTAAATTTACTGTGCTGATCATTTTACAATGCATAAAAATACCGAGTCAAAAAAATAACCGAAGACAAAAAATACACAGATGTGACCTACATCAGTCCCCTCATAAACAGCTTTGTAAAGTTTCCATTTGCTGAGGAGGAAAGCAAAATCCCCTTAGTTTGACATTCAAGGCCTTGCATCATCTGGCACCATCCTACGTTCATAGCTACAACTCCTGTTGCTCCTCCTAACACACCTTATATTCCAGGCACCATCACTACGTATGCCTGCCCCTCTATCCTCACTGGTCCTTCTGCCTGGAGTGCTCCCTTCATTTATTTTTTTTCCTGTTTGAGGATTCTTCTTATTAAACATCATAGAAATGATGATTTCTGGACAAAAGTCATCTTCTTTCCACCATCTTTTATCTTGCTTTCTTGCCTCTTTCCTTCTCTCCTTTCCTTATCTCCTGCTTTCTTCTCCACTTCTCTTCCCTTTACCCATCCTCTCCCTCCATCCTGTTCTTCCTCCTTTCCTTTCTACTATTTCTTCAGTGTTGTCCATGGCTATAGATTTCTGATTATGATAAAAAAAAACTGTTATATTCCAAAGTAGCTTTTGTTATTAATAGTTTGTTAAACTAGGCTGGTAAAATTAAATAAATGCTTGTTGAGGGACTCAGTTATGCTACACCATCTGATTAATGTTTCTCTATTACTTGGGCACATTAATATACACACATACATACCTAAAAGATGGATAAGAAAACCTTTTTCTTATGACAAAGTAACAAAACAAAATTGAATGAATGATGGATTTTTAATATCATCAATGAAAGCTAAAACTAGTAAGTGAATATTTGATTAGGAAAAGATTAATTACATAGCTTTCAAATGTTTCCCCTGAAAACACTGATCACAAAAATAGAAATGGTAATTTTATAGTGGATAAACCTAGCACTTGCCACCTGAACCAAATGATCAAAATTATCATTTCTGATTTTGGTACAAATCAACATCCTATCACCCTGATGCCTCAGAAAGACACCTCTACTCTGTAGTATTCCTGCCAGAAATATGTAACCTAGATCTATTCATAGGGAAACATCACACAAACTCGAAATAAGGTCATTTTATAGAATAAATGGCCCACATTATTTTTAAAAAGTCAAGGTCAAAAAAGATAAAGAAGGGCTGAGGAATTGTTTGAGAAATAAAGGAATAAAATAGTCATGAAAATTAAGTACAATGCCTGATCCTAGATTGGAGTCTAGAAACAAAAATAATGTATAAAAGGACATTATTAAAACAGTTGATAAAACTTGAATCTAGACTGTGGATTAGATTATCATATTTTATTAATGTTATATTTCCAATTGTGATTATTGTATTGTGGTATGTAAAACAATGTAAAATTTACAGTAGTCATTTTTTCTATTCTCACAACTTTATATGTTTGATTTGGAGTAAAATTTTTAGAAATCCAAAATGACATTCTTTATTATTGTGTTTCTAAGAAAAATAATAGCTAAACTTTAAAATTACTTGTTTTCCAGCATCAGAAAAGATCTGCTTTTAAACTGGGGATATCTTACATTATACAGATATTCTCTTTAAAACAACAATCACAAGAAATATTTTAAAAACTAAAATTTCTTCCGTTAAACTGAAAAATTTAGTTGAGATCTCTAACAAAGCAAGTCTCAGTAAATAATGCAATTTAGTGATTATAATGTGACCTCCTCTAAAATGAATTTCCTAACTAAAAGGATGTTATTTTTAGTAAATGAAAAATTTTAAATTCAAGCAGAAGGGTCTTGCATTTGAGGTTCCCTAATTGTATTTTTTAAAAATAAATATATTCATAAAACCAAAAGCATAGCAGGTCCAATAGTTTGCAGGAATTTTAAACAAAACTTGCATTCTTTATTGAATTACAAACCTCATTTGTATTGGATTTTTTTAAGGAAATAAACACTTTAAAAAGTAGTTCTATTCTTTAAATTAAAAGAGAATCCTTTTTATCTTTTACCTAGAATAGTAAGAAAGTACGTTTATACTTTTTGATTCCAAAGTCTAAAGCTAAAATAAAATCAAATTTCTGAGGGTGATCTTGAGATATAAAAAGCACAGCTTTCTAATTGAAGCACTATGAAGAGCCTCATTTTCCTGGAGGTACCCAAAGTTATTCAAGGCTTTCTATACTCATCAATGAAGCCAAAGGAGTTCCTCCATGTGAAGGAAAATAGATAAGAAAAGGTATCCGTTCCATGAAAGAAAAGGCAAAAATAGACTTAGTCCATAGAGAAGCTTGTGGGCAAAGACCCAATGCTAAGTAGAATGAAACAGATTTCCATGCGAGGTTTTGGAAAAGAAAAATCAAACTTACAATTTTTTTTCATGTCATTAGCTACCAGAATAAGGCCTACATATTATTTTAACTACCTAATTAATCCTCTTTTACATACAATTTTCCTCACTAATCACAGTAGAAAAACGTGACGTTATAAGGTAAAGGTTTTATCAGCGCCTGCTTCTTGGGCACACGATTTCTATAGTCACAAAGCACAGGGCCCTTAGATGGCCCCCACGCTTGACTTACTACTGTGATCTTATTGTTTCAAACTTCCTAATATTTTGTGAAAAAGATGCTCTGCTTTTTCATCTTGCACTATTATGGACAAATTATGTAACCAGTCCTAATTTCTCTCCTGTTGTCAATTATATCACCAACTTTGTCTCAGATTTTTAGTCTTACTTCTGTGAACAGGCATTTAGTTTATTATAAAATAGTCTGTATGCATTAAATTGTGATGTGGTAGCTTTTCACCTTTAATTTTACAGACTTGGCATTTAACATTCTAAAACTGATTTTTTTATCCCCCTTAGCTTTTTGTGTTGGCTTGTTTGTTTCTTCTAATTTGGTACCTTCTCTGGGAAGGAAAGAATAAATAAAAGAGAGAAAACAAATCTGAGAGCAAAGATATCAAATGTGATCCTGAAAGTGGGGTGTTTGCTTTAAAGAAAGTGGAGGCATGTCCAAGAGAGAAAATCAAGAACCAAGAAACACCTTCCCCCAGAACTGTGATCCAAAAAAATATCGTTGAACCAACCTGACTTTTTAGAGCACTTCAGATACTCAGGGATGAACGGGGTTGTGGATGCAGAAAGATAGATATCAGATAACTAAAAATGATCCCCTAATTCCAGAGTAATGTCATTTTAATTCTTGGAAAATGGTGCACATTCTCAGGTGGAGATTTTCATAAGGGTTTAATTAAATCATTGAGTTAATTTGAGATACTGGTGACATTGTCAATCTTCGTCTAGGTCCCAATAATAGACACAGACCTAAAAGTGTCCCCTGTGTCTTTATCACCACTGTCCATATTTAATACAGGCTTCTCACATCACTAGACACTACTGTTGTCAAAGAGGATATTGCATTTTTGTGTAACTTAAAAATCATTACTTGTAAGGTATAATTATCAGGGAAATGTAGTGCTGTGGATAGTATTCAATTAAAGTCAGTATATTAGGTTTTGCTGTTAATACAGAGTAAAATATAGAAACTGGAATAAATGGACACAGATAATACATTTTCAAGATGTCCTTTTGTATGTGTGATTGTATGTATTTGGTTTGCACATATGTTTAATGGTATGTATATATGTAATTGCTTTTTGCATTCAAAAAGCCTCACTCTATCTATGGTGGAGTAAAAAAGTATTGTAACAATTCAGCTAATTATGGGATATGCACATAACACTTGCATTTCTTTGTAATACATTGACCATGAAGTTTAAACTTTGTAAATACGTTATTTTATGAAAATATCTTTATAAGATAAGAAATTGGCTCAAAAGATTCAGACAACTGTGGGGATTAAAAGATTTATGTTTCTTAAATTTAATAAGAACAATATTAAATAAAATAATTGTACAGATGGTTGACTTCATACCTGTTGCACAATCACACTTAGTTTGCCTTTGTGAGAAAATATGAGTTGGGTAAAATCACTTTCTAAAGAGACAAGAATTTAGTATCTCTTTAATTGATTAAAAGTGCTACTTAAAGATTGTTCAAAAATAAACAAATTAACAGAAAGGACAGAGTTATCTGTGTATCTTCTTTCCTAGACTTTCTTGATACTTAACCACCAAGCCCTTTGAGTGCTTGACAGTGTTTCTGGGTACTGCGTTTTGCAATGCTGAGTTTGGACTTAGTGATTATTTCCATTTTCTATGTGCTATTTCAGTGTCATGTGCAACATAACTCCACCTACCCAACTTAGGAGCTGGTATCTGAGGTATAAACTGGAAGCAAGGTTAAATCTATTAAATAAAAACACTTAATACATAGATATATCTATCTTATTAAACATGCAAACATTTTAGTAGAAAAATACAGAATATTTTAAAGATTCCAACAGGAAACACATGCTCATTTTTCAATTTATAGGTCACCAGTATGGTTTAAAACACTTCTTAAAAAAATATAAATCGATTTCTCTAGCCTAGAAACTTGATTTGCCACATTTCACATAAAAAAGTAATACCCTACAAGGCGCACTCACGTGTCCTCCCAAGTGGAGGTGTAAGTTTTCCAGCATGGCTCTGCGATCTTCCAAGAAAAGTCATCATAAGCGTGAACCCCAGATCATGTTTACATTTGGTCCCATATAAGTTATTCATTTTGTAACTTACATGATTAGACAGCTTGTAAAAAAGAGTTAACATACTTGTCATTTGTAATTACATAGGAGAGCATGAACTCAAGAAAACTTCAAACTCTCTTTACGATATCAACATCGCCGAAACAATGATGAAGAGGAAGTCTTTCGCAGCCAGACACTGCTCCATCAATCAGCTTGCAGTCAGGAGAAAAATTGAGTTTGTCATGATATGGTTCTTAAAGAAAAAAAATAATAAATTCTATACAAGTGGCAACCTGGCAGTGTGGTTAATTTATTCATTATCCACCCTAGAAAAATAATTAAGTCATGCTTTCTTTCCTGGTGCTTCGTTACAGTTTAGCGCATCCCCTCCCCCACCTTTTTCTGGAGCCGTCAGTAAGAATTCTTATTAAAATAAATTAGCTGCAAAACTTTTAACTCTGTCTTAAAGAATAACTAATCCACTTTTCTAGTGGAAGCAACATTGATTAAATAAACCAAGTTCCATGCAGAGCAGATTAATTTCTTTAGCCACAGTTTCCAACTGTAAATGATGTTGTATCCATATTAGTTTGAACTGTGTGTAATAAGCTGTAAATGTATAATTGGTATTAACCTCTTTTAGTGTGTCTTTCTTTGTCTCTTATGGATGACATTCCTGATTTAAAAAAAAGGTGGAGAGAGGGTAGATGTGAATGCTAGAAATGTATATACTTGGTATTTTATCATGTATATGATCTTTATTTAATGAACCCATTTTTACACAACCTAAACTGATTAACCTTATCACAAAATAACTTCAAATATTTATGAAACTCCATGTTGCAGATCACATTTGAATCAAACTTTCTAAAAAAAATCCAGTAGGTAACAGTTGGCCCAACAAAATTTGGACAAAATGATAGAACATTTTTCTTTTGAAACTTGAGATTCTTTAGTTGTGCATGTTAGCTGCATTAGTGTTTATTAGAAATGTATTTCCATCGTCCCATAATCTTAAAAGGGCAAGATAGTAGATTATTCGTATAAATGGGTGCCCTTCATCCCACTGAACATGCAGGCTGCTCTTTCCATCAAAAGATTAAATTTATTTCTCGACCCTTTGAGTGTGGGCTTTCCCTGTAATTTTCTTGCACCAATGGGATGCTGTGAATCTGACACTACACAATTTCCAGGTCAAGGAAGCTTCTGTTTTTTATCCTCTTGGGATCTAGCCTCCATGGAAAGAATCTCAGGATAGATTACTGGATGAGTTCTTCCCAGTTCCATAACCATGGAGAGAGAAGCTTCCATATGGAAGGTTCTAGACATTCTGTTCACTGCAGTGGAGGGTGAAGCCCACCAATGGGTGAAGCCCATCAATGAGTGAAGTCCACCAGTGATTGAAGCCAACCCACGCGTTCCAGCCTCAGCTGGGTTCCCAAGTAAAGGAAGTATGTGTGGTCTCAACTGACATGATACGGAATAGAAGAACGTAGCTGAGCACAGTCAACCTACAAGACAACATAAAACACATCTCTGACTACTTATTTGAGGGTTAGTTTGTTATAAAGCAATAGATAACTGATAATGGCAATTTCTTGCTTAAAATGTTAAAAACAAGAAAGAAATGCATTGTTTTGCTATCACTAATATTTTACAGTTGAACTACATTTAAGATATCTATTTTCCAGAATTATTCCTTCTCTCTCTCTCTCTCCTCCAACCTCCCACTTTGGATATTAACCCCTTGGCCATCCTTCAATAATTTCACTAATCAGCTTTGTAATTAATTTAATAGCAACATTGCAGACATTAATAATTTCTGGTCTCAAAGTATGCAAACAGTATAGGTTGCCATTCTAATGCTCACTGAATTAGGCCCAGAGGGATATTTTGAGGAGAAAACGTGTTTAACAGTAAGGAGTATTTGGCAATGGAAAATTACATGTGTTCATTTGTGAAGAGATAAAAGTGGTTCAAAGTTGTATATTAAAAAGGTACAAAGCCATCCTTTACTCTGATTTCAGAGTGATGCATGTAATTTGCAAATTTAAGTATTGCAGTGCTTAAAACTTTTCAGTAACTCACTGTGTCTTTGTGATAAGGCTGCCCTCCACGGTATGGCATAGAAGGTCTTCTTAACCTGTTCCTTACGCATTTCTCTAGCATTATCTCTTTCCACTCCTTTTTTTTTTTTTAATAGCCCATCAGTTCTGATCTAGGTGGTAGCCTAGACACATGGGTTCTGCTTTTTTGCTTTTGCTTATTTTGTTCTCTCTGGAATGTACTTTCTTTTCGTCTTTATCTGCCAAACTTTTACTAATGCCTTAAGACTCAGTTCAGACCTTGCCTCTTCCCTAAAGTTTTTCTGACACCAGTGTCCTCCAATCTGGTCCTCCTCCTCTGTACAGATGGCATTCAGTGCACACCTCTACTATTGCATTTCTCACCGAGAGCTAAAATTATGTGTTCACTTGCCTTTCTCTACTATTTGTGGAAGAAAAACTAAATGGCACAACATATGGAAATTCAGGATAAGGTGGTTCTATAAATAAGTGACAGAAGTCAGGTAATAATTTTTCCTGAAGAATATAGTATCTAATAGGTAGTATAACTTTTTCTAAAATTTTTATTAGATTTTAAGAAACATAACTACAGTGTTAATGCCATAAACTTGGCAAATTCCAATTCCTTGTCAATTCATTAATGGCTTATTCTGAACACCAGTGAATGCCCATATAAGTATTTTGAAAAACAAAAGGGCTTTTCCATTTTTTCAGATCTTGGATTGGGATCAACATGATCTCTGACTTCTCAAATTATCATGAATTAATGAGACTTGTGCATTGGGAATGAGAAACTACTGAAAAATTGATTCCTAAAGATCCAAGTATTGATCGTTACTATTTTAAATAGCCATGTATCTATTGGCTGGTTTGGGTTCTACACTTAAGATTGACCTAGAAGAGAAGATATAAGCAAATGGACATCTTTTATTCAAGCAGTTTAATACTATTGTCTGGTCAATCATTGTGTCCACTTTGCCACCATTGAAATCAAAAGATTATGTTGGTTGTGATTTCATCCTTTTATGAAGCAATTTCAGTTTTTAAGTTTGTTTAACATGAACATATATATTTATTTTGGTTTTGATCCAAAACCCCACAAACATTAATGACAAATGATTAAATTAAAATTGAGTGTGTGTGTGTGTGTGTGTGTGTGTGTGCCTGTGTGAATCACAAGGATGGGGAGAACAGAAAATAACAGTGAAATTTTTCAATTCTGCAAAACAGATAGTTGAATGATAACATACTTAGTATGACCAAGGAGGTTAAACCCTCATCCAGCACAAGAGAATGTTGAAAAATAATCTAAACTACAGAGCAAAGTCCTCAAAATGATGAGGAAATCACATATTACATGTCTCCGGAAGTGGGAATGGAGTGGAGGGGGTTAAAATAAAGACTGAAACTGCTTAAAATGTTTAGGTCTCCACACCTCTTTCCCACAATCATGGCACCTGGTGGTTTTCACACATCTCTCTCCCCACATACCTAGTCTGGACAGTTATCCCTGGGAGTATAAAATAAATAGTCTCCACACTCTTGGGAAACATTGAACATAGATTTTTTTCTGTGCTTGGTTTGTCTTTACTCTGGGTTGATTAAGTTTCTGCTCTCTCTTCATTGTGTGACCTGAGGACAGCCCCAGAGAAGTTCTGGTTTTGGCTTCTCCTGAGAGCTGGGGATGGCTCATGTGAAAGTCAGAGGCAGAGAATGGGAGTTAGCTGACTCCCACTGACCATATTCCGACCAGACACCCAGCCTGTGGCCCATGTTGCAGTCCTGCCATGTGACCCAAGTATGATGAGCGCTCTCTCCCTTATAATTCATGCTTTTCTCACTGAATTATGTAGAAAGGACTCTTATTAACTTTTAGGGAATCTGGAATTAGATAGGATGCCAGTGGCTCCATATAATCTATGCTTTCTAGAAGCCTACGAACAATATTAACAATATTAAACTTTCTTTGAATAGGGAAGGGCATGCTTGGTAATTAGTTTTACAAAACAGTATGTGGTTTTATAAATGTATGACTAATATATGGGATGCAAAAGTTTAGTATGTTTGGCAAGATATTTGGAGGTCCTGAGAGAGAGAGACTTCGCTAGATCAGGACAAAAACCTGTGTGTCTGAGCAGCAACGCTGCTTTAGAACCTTAGTACAGTGTTGCATTTAAAATCATATAACATTTGCATGGTAACAAATAAAAAAAATCCAATAATGTAATCCAGGTTTAATCAGTAATGTTTTCTAATGGTTAGTTGACATAAATGAAATTATTACATGTAGGTAACAAAATTAGCATAAATCTACGTTGGTAAACTATGCCTTTCTCACTTACGTGAAATTTCCTTCACCAAAACAAACAAAAAAACCCAATAATATTTCAGTGTATATGTCTACTTTAATATGTCTGCCTGTATATTTTTTTTATTTTAATTTGGCAAAGTAAATTTGTCAGCAAAATAAGTCTAGAGTCCTAGCAGGAGAAGGGATTCATTATTGTGAATGTCTTCCTTCTATATCCCACTCCAACCATCCACCCTCTTCCTAATTATTATCACATCTATTACATTTAAAGGTAAATGATACTATAAAAATCAACTTATTGAGCAACTGGTAAGCTGAGTAAGAGATAAAATTGACAGGAGCCGAAAGTATACAATTTCCTTTTATTACCATCAGAACATCATGGAATTACATACAGTAGGAAAATTTATATCATAATTTGGTCCCACAAGTTTGCTTTTGACAGTTTAAGAGAATTCAAAAGAGAGAATAAGAAAAAGCCTCTAAGCATCAATTAAAAGAAAAAAGTAAAAATGTCTCATCTATGTAATAATAAACTAATCAAGAATAAGCCTATGAAGATAGATATTGATACTTTCATGGCAAGAAAACCTTCTTGGCCACTTCTATTCACTGTTAGATATTCCTCCCTTTGAATTCTGAATCATTCCCCCATTTTTACTTTTTTTTCTGTCTGTCTTTCTCATATAAATTATTTGTAACAATACTTAAATAAGAAATCTTAAAAGTATAAATAGTAAAGAATATTTAGGTATAAATTTTGAAAAAAACCGTATTAATAAATATCTGAACTTTCACAGAAAATTGGTAATTCATATGGTTGCCAGATACTTTCTATTGCAGTTCCACAAGCTTGGGATTATGTCTTGTACATATTGTTATTTTAGCTAACATTGCATATAATAAAAATTCAATATTGATTAATTGAAATGGCCATTTATTTAACAAAGTAGTAATTTGAACACTTGAAAATTTCATGCATATCTTAATATATCTATCATTCTTTCATTCAGCTAAAAATCATGGGTAGATCTGGATTGAAAGCTCTACTTAGTATTATGATTTATCACTATAACAATATTTTAAATGCATATATAGTTTTGTGAAAGATTAAAAATAATTAATAACTCAGGATTATTCATAAAGATTCTCTGTAAATTTCAAAATATGAAATATGTATCATTAACCATTGTTAGAACTCAGTATTATTCTTACATTTTCTATTTTGACAATTTTAGCACAAAAAAGATAAAACCAAAAATATGATGAAGAGCAGTTCAGCTGTAAGAAAATTAAACCTGGACACCTGTATGAAAGTAGAACAAATCGTTTTTCTGTAAAATAAGATAATTCTCTCTGCTCTGGAACTATAAATACAGAAATTAAACTAAAAGAGAAATTGTATTGCACACAAAAATAGATAAGCTGATGAGTAAGATACTTAATGCATTAAAAGTGTGTATCTCTTGGAAGAGGACGTAAAAGACAAATGGCAAGATTAACATGTGGTTGAGTAGAACAGGGAAAAAGCAAGGACCACATTTTTTACTTGAAGATGCCATTTACCAGATTTATTTGACTTTTGGAAAACAATCCTCCAAAGTGACTCAAGCATGGGTAGGCGGAGAAATCAGCCTACAGAGCCCACCCCTGCAGGCCTTCCTTCAGTCCCTTGTATGGGAATAACTCCTTGCTGAGATGGGTCAACAGGAGAACCAAGTTCTGACAGCAAAACCAGTCTTTGCTCTTCTGGTAAGGGTGGTGATAGTCTATCTTTTCTTGCTCTGTTTCTTTGAAAAATGGGAGACATACAGATGATTTGCCTCCCCTCCTAGGGCTCTTCAGAGAAATAATGCAAAGCTAAACATTCTAGCAAAGATACCCAGGTAATTGTAGAAACTATTGTTCAAGTGTCAAATTTGATAACTTTTGTTTTGAACTAGAATTATGTCTCCTTGTTTCATCTTTTAAAAAATGTGCTATATACACTTCAGTGCATATTAATGAAAACTTTTGTAAGTGAATTTTAACATCTGTAATGCATCTTAGCAATAACCAAACTCAAACTTGCACATTTTACAAGTGGAAGCCAAGAGACTAATTCATTTGCGTAATGTCAAATAGGGATCTAGAGGGCAGCAAGAGAGCAGAAACTTGGTTGATTTTCTTAACTTCTAATTTAGCCTTTTTACTTATTTAAATTGATTTAGACAGATCTTCACTGTAAGGCCTGAGAAGAGCAGCAAACAATGTAAAGAGATTCCTTTTTCTCTTGAGCACACAATCTACTATAGGTAAAGCAAAGTACCATATGTCAAAATATTTAAAAATTACAAATCATTGTTAAGTAAGATAAACTTTATCCTTTTACTTGGCCAAATATATCTTCATAACAATTCAGGCTTGAATTTAGAATTATTGGATTTCTCAGAATTCCAGCCGAGAACCTAGTAGTATAGTTGGAGTCAGTCCATGGCCCTAGCCCCTATCTCTCAACCTTTCTTCACACAAGTTCCTACACCTCATCTCCTCCTAAAACTTCTTTCTGTCCCAAATTATGATGTTTCTTTACTGCCATATGCAGACAGCTCAAACCACATTTTCGAAGTCCATCCACATCTACCCTTCCCTTTGGCCAACCTTGGGCTTAGAGGTTGGTCCCCCTTCAAGAGAAGAAAGCCTGTGGCCGTTTAAGTGGGGAACTCCAGGGTGCTAGGTACTCAAAATGTGGTCACAGGACAAGAAAATGGCAAACTGTAGGCAGATCTCCTTGACCCCACAGACTCCTCAACCTATGGGAAGAGAGAACACACATAGAAAGAACAGAACAGAGCCTCTACAGTAGGAGTCTTGTGCAGAGATCTTTCTTACCCAAATTCAAATGGTGTACTGGGCACAGAAGATAAAAGCTAAATGAATCATCACCCAAAAGCAAAAACATACAGCAAAACAAAACATCACACAAACACACAAGAAAACCCCTTAATCTGTGATTAAGTAAGAAGTTCATAATAATAGGAGAGCATAACATGATGGGAATAAGAAGGGGAGTCTGCCTTGTACTGAACAATCAGGAGAGGCAGCCATGGCAAAGTTCAGTTGAGAGACATGTGAGGAGTTAACTCAGTAAAAGATGGGGAACAAGGGAAAGAGCACTTGCTCCGGGCAGAGGAGACAGTCTATGGAAAGGGCGAAATTCATTGTCTGTGGAAATGACTGGAGAGGAAATGAGCTTCTTATTTGAAGAAACTACTTTATAGTTAAGCAACTGCTGTGACATATGAGGGTTTCTCTGACAAAAGACAAGTGGGATCAAAGAGCAGAGATTCTTGAAATAAAATTCCATTAATAAACTGAGACAGAAAGCCAGTAACTCCAAGTCAGTATGATAGACTCAGTGCCGTGTGAGAAGGCTGGTTGTGACAATTTATGCGACTAGAAGTGCGAATGGATTCTATCATCCTAGCACTCTGGCTATAATTTGGGAAAAGAATTGTTGTGGGTTGTAATGTTGGAGCTCTAATATAAGGTAGCAACATCACGTGGCCAACTGAGATCTAAAACCACATATATCATCACTAAAATACTCACAGTGTCTCCTACAATGTGCAGGACCAATTTCAAAATAGTATGAAAGGGTGGTGGTTAAATTTTACATGGCTGTTTGGTCATGCTATGGTAGACAATTGTGTGGTAAAATGCTAGCCCAAGTGTTGTTATAAGGGTATTATGTAGATGAGATTAACATCTACAAACAGTTGGCTTTAAATAAAAGAGATTACCCTTGATAATGTGGGTGGGCCTCATCCAAACAGTTGAAGGCTTTAAGACAAAAACTGAAGTTTCCAGTAGAAGAAATCCTGTGTCAAAACTGTAATGTCAAGTCACATTAACAAAAAACAAAAAAATAAACACCTTAGAAATAAACTAATTTCAAGGAGGTAAAAGACACATGCAAAGAACAATAAAACACTGATAAAGAAAATTAAAGTTGATTTAAAGAAATGGAAAGTTATCCCATCCTCTTGAATTGGAAGAATTCATATTGTTAAAATAGCCATATACTCATAGCAATCTATAGATTTAATGCGATGCTTATCAAATTGCCCAGTACCTTTATCATAGAACTAGAAAAAATAATTCTAAAATTTATATGGAATCACAAAAGACCTAGAATTGCCAAAATAATATTGAAGAAAAAACAATGAAGCCGGAGCAATAATCCTCCCAGACTTACAACAATACTACAGAGCTACAGTAATCAAAACAGCTGGTATTGGCACAAAAACAGACATATGGATCAATGGAACAGAAGAGAGCCCAAAAATAAACCCACACACCTACAGTCAATTAATCTTCTCAAAGGAAGCAAGAATATACAATGGAGAAAAGACAGTGTCTTCAGCAAGCTGTGTTAAGAAAGTTGGACAGCTGAATGTAAATCAGTGAAGTTAGAACAGTCCCTCACACCATACACAAAAATAAACTCAAAATGGCTTAAAGATTTAAACAGAAGATAGGACACCATAAATCTCCTAGAAGAGAAAATAGGCAAAATATTCTCTGACATAAATGGTAGCAATGTTTTTCTATGTCAGTCTCCCAAGGGAATAGAAATAAAAGCAAAAATAAACAAATGGGACCTAATTAAACTTAAAAGCTCTTACACAGCAAAGGAAACCATAAACAAAACTAAAAGACAACCTACAGAAAGGGAGAAAATATTTGCAAATGATGTGACTGACAAGGGATTAATTTCCAGAATATACAAACAGCTTATACAATTCAGAAGCAGAAAAACAAACGACCAAATCAAAAAATGGGCAGAAGACCTAAACAGACATTTCTCCAATGAAGACATACAAATGGCCAATTAACACATGAAAAATGCTCAATATTGTTAATTATCAGAGAAATGCAAATCAAAATTCCAATGAAATATCACCTCACACAAGCCAAAATGGCCATGATTTAAAAAGTCCACTAACAATAAATGCTGGAGAGTGTATGGAGAAAAGGAAACCCTCCTACACTGTTGGTGAGAATGTAATTTGATACAGTCACTATGGAAAACAGTACAGAGATTCCTTAAAAAACTAAGAATAGACTTACCATATGATCCAAGAATCCCACTCCTGGGCATGTATCCAGAGGGAACTTTAATTCGAAAAGACACCTGCACCCCAGTATTCATAGCAGCACTATATACAATAGCCAAGACATGGAAGCAACCTAAATGTCCATTGACAGGTGATTGGATAAAGAAGTTGTGGTATTTATATACAGTGGAATACTTACCTCAACTACAAAAAAAAAAAATAAGAATGATATAATGCCATTTGCAGCAATATAGACAAACCTAGAAATTATCATGTTAAGTGAAGTAGTCAGACCGAGAAAGTATCATATCAGTTATATATGGAATCTGAAAAATGATGAAAATGAACTTATTTACAAAACAGACATACAGATATAGAAAACAAACTTCTGGTTACCAAAGGGGAAGAGGGAGCAGGGATAAATGAGGAGTGTGGGGTTTGTGGATATTAACTACTACATATAAAATAGATAAATAACAAGGTCTTACTGTATAGCAGAGGGAACTATATTCAATATCTTGCAATAATCTATAATGAAAAGTAATATACATATTTATACAACTGAGTTACTATACTGTACACCATAAACTAACACAGCATTGTAAATCAACTACACCACAATTAAAAAAAAAAAAAGACTGCAATATCAACCCTCTTGCCTGAGTTTCTAGCCTGTTGATGTGCCCTACAAATTTTAGAATTGCCAGTCCTGAAAACTGTGTGAACCTTTTTCACAGGATAACCTTGACTGATAAAGTCAGTGAAACAAATATATTTTCTATTTTTTATTGTCCTAGTACTTGGAGTAGAATTGGTGACCTCTACCAACTGGGTATGCCTTTCATACTTCTTGACTAATTAATATAGAGATTCTAAGGAAGTCACTCCTATTACCACAGAAGTTATTAAGAAATTAATCAGGAAGCTACAGATACGATGTTTGCCCTCAAAATCTATAAAATCCACTCATATAAAATAGAATGAATTTTTTTAAAAGCACTTTGGAACTCCAATATTCAAAGTTAAAATCAAAGGGAATACTCTGGCATATGAAACTGTGTCTTCAGTTTTAAGATCTAGAATTACTGAATTTTTGTTGAGTTTAGATATCTCAGGTAGCTTTCATAGAACACTTTTAAAAATATGACAGATGTTCTTATAATTGAAAATTCTATAACCAATGTACAGACAAATTATCATTATTGCTAAAGAATAAAGTATTATGGAGAAGTTATATCCTAAGAATCTGTAAAAGGAAAAGACATTTATAAGTGATGTGGAGTTTTAGAGAATATTTAACTATTGAACATACTGATTTTATTATATTTTAATATCTAGACTGATGCAGATATAGATATGAAGATGTAGATATGCCCTTAATCCAGAATTATTAGAAATAACATAAGTTTTATATACTTAAGATAGTTACAACTTCACATATTGCTATGAAAATATAATTAAATAAACAGAGGTTTGAAAAAGAGAAAAAATCATATAGGCTAACTATCAGGATTAACACAGATATCATAATTCAGCTTCAACTTTGATTCTTAGAATCAAAGGCAAAACCTTATATACAATAGCTTAGACGTTTAGCTAATTTTGATAGAAGTATCTTTCCGAATGTTCAGATCCCAAAGGATTAATTATATCATTTTAATATGAAAGCAATGTAAGTTAACATAAAATATTTTTTTAAATGCAGATGATTGACCAACAAAAAAGGAGTATACAAGTAACTCCAACCACCAACAAAATCACCAGTAGTAACTGTGGCTGGCTGATTCTACGGTGGGACCACAAAGATCCCTGCGTTCTGGGTTTCACTTTCTGGTGTGACCCCTGCCCTTTGTATGTGAAGGACCTGAGGCTGGTTTCTTATTGACCTCAACTTATCCTGCCAAGAGTAAAGTTCAGGGATGATTAGCGGAAGCAGCAGACTCCTACAAAGATAAAAATCTCAAATCAGGCAATTGACACTAAACGGACAGGTAGCAAGGGGAGGAATTGTGCCATTTACACTCTAGGGACCTGTCAATGCAGCTAAGTTCAGTAAAACCAACAGGGAGAAGACATAAGGAAATGTTGGGTGTCTTATTCCAATTTATTTATGCTGTTGGTAGGCTTGCCAGAGGAAAAATTACATATCCTATATATAAGAAGGGCTTAACTTGTTTTTACATATTTTTATAAAATCAAAATTCCTTCCTTCCTTGCTTCTCCATAAGTTCTGTCTCTTTATTCTCCATGGAGCACCTTCTGCAGTCTCATAGTACACCCATCCTAAGTATATATGTTAATTTCTTGCTGCTATTTCCTTTCATTGTCATATCTTTAAAATATGAAATGACTAGATGTTTCATCTCTATCATATATTGCTGATAACACTTTGTGTTAAGCTGATCTATTTTTCAATGTCCTTATACAGTGCTGTACTTTTTAAATCTGTTTATTTATCATTAAAACAAGACAAACTTTTATTTTATTCCTCACTAAACAGCAATTTGTTTTTCTAGACCACTTTTTATCTAGGACATGCCATGGGCAAATACATCCTTAAATTTCTCAATCTACCATTAACATTTTTCCTAACAATCAAACCCAGATCTTGTAATTTTCTGTGAGTATCTCAATATATTTTTAGCAAGCCCCACGTACTATGTACCAGACACTACAACTAGAACTAGATGTGCCCTTGAGAATTAAAGTATACATAGAAAAACAGAAATGTAGAAGATATATTACACTAAGATTTATAATGTCCTCAGTGTTTAATAATAGGAAGTTAGTTAATATTTGAACTCATTAAATTCTTAATTTCTGCATATTCACATATTATTAGTATTGATATTTTAGATACATATTTTGGATAAGTCTGATCTTATAAGATGTTAGAAGAGGGAGCCTACTTTTGCCCACACATGTGACAGACAGAAGTCATTTCACAATGGTAAGAAAGTAAGTATTTCTATAAAAATTGATGGAATTAAAATTATACAGTTTCTGATTGTTAGCATCAATTACATAACTTGAGAATTAATAGGAATAAGAGAATGATGCCTTTACAAATATATCTAATGACATACTAGCTAAAAGACACTATTAAATAGTCTATAACACTGGGCTGGACTCCAGAACTGACAATATCCAATCTGGGAAAGTTTGTTCCCTAAAAGAAAAAGTGAAGTTCTTATACCAGAAGGAAAAACAAATACTGTTTAAATCAAAAGTCTATTAAATCAAAAGATAAAAATGTATTATAAATATTGTCTGTCTAACTTTTTTTTCCTTTGATTTAATAGACTGTTTGTAAAAGAGGGACAATGATTCCCAGGTGTGGTTATAGTTTGGGATTTGATTAGGAGAAAATATTGTTTCAAATGAGGAGGTCAGGTATAGTCTCATTTTAAAAAAGTGATTTTTTTTTTAATTTGGGGAAAATCATTCTAGTCAAAGGGAACATCCTATGCAGAGGTTCTGAGGTAGGAATAAACTTCATCCATTATAAGTACAATAAAGAGCTCAGTGGAGAGTAAATGAAGGGAAGAGTAATAGGAGATGAACATCTTAGAAGACGCTGTATAAGATAATGACAACTTTGAGGAGGTCAAAGAGAGAAGGAAGAACCCAGTTTGAAAGCTATTGCAGTAATTAAGGCCAGAAAAGAGGACATATTATGAATATATTTTGAAGGTAAAACTAGAATTTGCTGATGGATTGGACATGGAGAATGAGAGAAAGACAAGGGTCAAGAATGACTCCAAGATTTTGTCTGAGCAACTGGAAGTAAAGAATTGCCATTAACTGTGAAGAAACTTACTACATTTGTTAATGATGATCAGGAATTCAAAGTAATTGAGAAGACAATTACCAGTCAGGATGTGTAAGAGGGGCAGATTTTGGTTTCCAGCTATGACAAAGTATTTGATATCAGACCATGCTCTTAAAGGAAACTATACAAAAATGGACAAAACATATAGATCTGTTTTCAAGTATTGGACACATAAGCATCACAGAGCTGTGATCCATAAGGAAAGAGTAACTCCTATGAAACCTATGCCCAACCAGTCTTTCTGCCTGAGGGTATGTTCTGAATTGTGGCCTAATGAGATGACAGTCTTACTGAGCTAAGAAAGCAAAATCAAGATTTGCTGAAGTGGTTAAAATTTGTGGAACAGGTTACTAGATAGTAGGGAGGTGCATAGAAAGTAGCCACAGAAATATGCAGAGAGGTTCCCTGGGGTTATTTGTCTGAGGGTTGGACTGTGTGTGGATAGGCAAGACTCCAATGAGGTATAACAGAGAGCAGCTGCTAGAGAGCTGAGATCAGAACAGAGACTCCAGAGGTCATGACATATGGAAAGATAAATTCTTGCCTTTCCAATGAGAATTAGATCTGGCTAGGCAGCTTGTCAATCATATGAGATTCCAAAAGGCCATGCCACTGAAGTTAGTACAATGTTCTTGACTGAAGACAAAGCACAGAATTAAAAAGAAAGAAAGAAAAGAAATAGATATGCTGAAGCAAGGAATAAAACCAAATTTGATTTGATCAAAAGATTCTTGACAAAATAAAAATCAATAATCTTTGAGGGAGAACAATACAACCTAGATATTCTACAATCTATACTTCAAAATATAAGACATAAAATACTTATTATATGTGAAGAAGCAGGAAAGTATGACCGATTATAGATTAATAAAAAGTCACTAAAAATAAAATTTGAGATGACTGCAGGTATTAACATTGACAGATAAGGGCTTTTTTAACAGTCATTATAAATATGGTGAAGGATTTAAAGGAAAAGATAGGTACAATGAGTGAATACATGGGAATCCATCCAGATACTGCAAAATGAAAAGTCAGTGAACTTGAAGATAGATGAACAAAATAATATCTAATCTGATGAAAAGAAAGAAACATATTGAAAAAATTGAACAAAGTATCAGCAATTTGTGGGACAATGACGAGTGATCCAACACAGGTGTAATTCAGTCTAAAATCAAGAAAGCAAAGAACAGAGCAAAGAAAATATTCAAAGAAATTTCATTAAATTTATAAAAAAACATTAATGTGCATATTATATGCAGGGAAACAAAACTAAAACTGATGGCTGATTTCTGATCATACAGAAATGTGGGAAGAAAGACAATATCTTTAAGATACTGAAAAAATTTTGTATTAAACATTCCTGAATTTCACATCCAATAAAAGTAGCATTTCTCTGAAAAAAATGACAATTTTAAATAAGGAAAAAGTGAGAACATTCGTTGACAGAAAAATTGTACTAAAAGTAATGATAAAAGGAAATGCTGCAAGAAGTTCTTCAGGTTGAAGGAACATTACACCATATAGAAAATCCGAATAAATATATATATAATATATATTATATATGTATATAAAACAAAAAAGAATGAGAGGTTTAATGAAACTGTACTGCTGCTAGATTTTTAAATTTTATATAAGATGGTTTAATATTAAATATAAGTACATGGGCTAAGTTAAGGATGTGCATTGCAATCTTTAATCACAATAAATAATGAAAGCATACATGCATAATAAGTACCCATACATGTATACATATACTTATATATTCACACAGATATATATATATAAGAGTATGACTAAAGTCCATAGGGGAATCAAGTAGAATACTAGAAAATATTTAATTAAGCAAATGAAGGTAGAAAATGAAGCACAGTCATATAAATATTATAATAACTGAACCCTGTGGGAAGTAATCCATCCAACAGAAACTAGGAGATGAGGGAGAAGCTGGAAAAGGAACTGGGAAAAAGAGACTAATGAGATAGTTATAGCGTGGGCCTAGAAGGCAAATTAAGTCTATGTATTCAAGAAAAAGGAGGTTATGTGTTTTGTCAAATGCTACAGATCAGTCAATCAGATAAAGACTGAGAAATTACAGGTGGATTAATTTAACTGGAGGTTACTGGTAACTTTAACAAGAGCTGTTTGGGTGGAATGGTGTGAATGGAAGCCTGATTGTAATTGCTCCAACACAATCACAGAAGAGGAATTGGGAAAATGAGTTTAGTTCACAAATTTAAAGCATTTTGCTCTAGAGAAAGTTGGTAGAAAGAAAACTTGACCTCCACAGAAGAAAATTTTAAAGTAACAAATAAGCAGTAGGAAGTTGATGAAAAAATATCCCACATCTCTGTCTCAAGCTCACATTTCTTTTTAAAGTAAGAGACATGACACAATGCTAAAGGGCACTTCAGTGGTTGGAGGGGAATCTACTGAGAATAAAATTCCCATTTTCTCTGCATCCTTCTATTTTGGTGTCTTTCTATATTTCCTTGCTGCATTAATTTTTCTCTTCTTCCTTCTCTTTTTTTCTCACATTTTACTGTTCTTTTCTGCTCTTTAAAAAAAATAATCACTATAATTGCATCTAGACTACAAACTTTATTGTATGTACACTATATTTTTTCAGAATGTTAAGTTGAGGTCCTTAAAACAAAATTTTAGTTAACAGATAAGAATAACAATATCTACAACAAAAATCTTTGAATAGAGGGGGCCCTAAAATCTAAAATAAATTCAAAATTTGTCAACCACATTTACTAAAAGTAACAAAATGTATCAAAAGTACATGGCCTACTCTATCAAAATTAATGGTCTAAATATACATATGCAAATTATTTCTTTAAATTATTTAAAATCAGATGCTATTTTAGTGCAAATATTAAAGACAAATAATATGACTACTTTGAAGTACTGCCCATTTTTACATGATATAATTTGCTATTTATCAATCCTTGGTTATAACCCTTCCATTTCTCTGAAAACTACTTATGCTCAGACACAACTTGGTGTGTTCTATATGCCTCCCCAGCTGCTCCTGCCAGTAGGAGGCTTGTGGCCTCAGAGGTAAGAAAGAAGCAGGTCAATTTGGGTGTCAATGTTTCTCAATTAGCTAAGCTGCTGAGCTGAACCTTATCTCCCTGGGATTCAGCTATTTACACCCATACAAATTGAGTAAGAGGAGCTTTTTTGAATTTGCTCACTGCCGGAATCACAATAAAAATAAAACAAAAGGGACATTTTTAAAAGCCTAATGACTGTGTCTCCTTCAACCTGCCAGCCCCCTAATCTCATGACTTTAATTTAAAGAATAAAAATATGGTCTAGCGTGTGGTTTTTCTCTCACAAGACTACTACCCTCTGCTTGAAAGTTCTATAACCCAGGCTATTTATCACACAATTGATGGCGTTTGATTCCCCTTGCTCTTCTCCCGCTAAGGATGACAAACAGTTAGCTAAACTGTTTTTCTGCTGACAAAAGTTTATTTTTAACTTAGCTAGTTTCTTCAAGAAAATGACTTCTTGGAAAATGTTATATTCTAAAGCTTATTTGAACGAACCTACACTCCAAAACAAAGCAATCATGTTTAAATAGATAAAATGTGCAATTTCTCTGTAATAACATTTAACTAGACTGTTTTGCAATCTATTCCTCTATCACTGATGAATTTCTTATCTGTAAAAAGTCTCCCACTGTGAAAAATTTGCTAGGGAACACCCAATAATCATGTAAATGATTGCCATCTAAGCAGAACAGCTGGTTTTCTCCTAGCTTTGAAAATGATTGGGGAAAGTTCACTGAGATAGGTGCTTTACTTGGAACATATAAACTAAGATCTGCCTTTAAGTGGTGTCTAGAAATCTTGGTGTGCATATTTCTAAGTACTAAAACAAGAAGAAGGCACCAAGTATTCAGGCGAAATACTCCACAGAAAAATGCCACTGCATGACACTCCGTGAGCAGGGAGATAAACTTTATCACAACTGACACTCTGTCATTAGTAGTCTGGTTGATTGGACATCTTGCACAGCATTAACAGTGAAATGTCCTTAATTTTTATCTACTGTATGGCAACATTTTCCCATGGAGCTGATTTCTTTCAGTTGATTAAGAAATGTTACTTTTATTTTCTTGATTATTTTTTGTTATGAAACAAATTATTATTTATTATGAAGTTTGTGCCATCTTCTTTAAATTGCTCATAATTGAATGAACTGCAGTTTTCTGAACCAGCCATTTGCAATATTTTCCAATAGTGGACGAGGGAGTGGTACCTTTCTAGACTTTAAAATTCAAAGAATCCCTCGTAAGATGCCACAGAGACAGACTACGCCCTTCACATATGGAACTCTATATTTGTTTCTGTCTGCCTGTCTGAACCAAATCAGGCCCAGGAGGAGTTTTTCCTATAACTCTGCCTCCACTGATTTCTCAACAGTTTGGTTATCTGTCTGCGGACTTTGTGCCTGCACTCCAGTATCAGTACTATGGCTAATGCTTTATGAAGCTGACCATTTACTATGCTGGTGAACATTATCTAATATTGACTATTTTTAGAAACATGCATTTTTGCTTAGGCAGGTTTTCTCGGTCCTTTAGTTTCAATATAGCCGATTTATGACTTAATTTTCCTTGTTGATTTTGTATGATTTCCATCAGGAAGGAGAGGATGATTATACTATGACTGTGCTGTATTTATCCAGCAAGTCAGGATATTTGTTTTGAAATGGAAACTTTGGGAAGACTATAAAATGATGAGTTAAATATGATTGATCTGGAGTATAGGAAAATTACCTGTTTAAGTAAACTGTCAACATAAGCATAATTACGCAGATATGAGCAATTAACTGTAATCATTGCATTGGGACTCTGGTACGCATTTTCAATATTTTCTCAATAATAAAATGATCTGTTTTGTTCAAATCTTCTGTTTCGCTTGATCAGAATTCTGACAGTATCCTGAGCATCTCATTCTATGCTAAGATGTTATTTTCTTATGACAGGGACTTTATTTGTAGTACAGTTTTTACTTTTGAACTAATTGTATTGCTCTGCCAAATTATTTCCACCAATATTTTTTTAACTGAATATGGCTCCATTTTCCAAAATGGAATGAACCACAACTGAGTTGGAGAAATTTGAATTTGAATTTCATTATCTTCTACTTTCTTCTTGGTCAGTTTGCATGAACTTATTCATTTCTTTGCAGCTTGATGGGAAAAATAATATGAAATTCTTAGCACTCTTATGATAGTTAAAAGAGATTATGTATATAAAATGCCTAATACTGATTCTGAAAGAGAGTATGTTATTATTGAAATGATCATGGTCTAAACATTCTGCCTTCCTCTAGTAAGAACATTCCATGGGTGCCATTGTGTTCTGTACACTCAGAGTTACAGCTGTACTAAGACTAGGGTTATTTAAAAATTTACTCTGGTTGATTGGAACAATAAATATATCCCAGATCACAGTATGAAGTCTAGAGAGAACTGTGGTTTTGTTTCTGCTTTTGTTTTCCTCTTGAGCCATTCGTTTTCCTATGTAGAACTAAGGACCCTTTTCTGCCTTATGTTTG
Organism: Vicugna pacos; assembly: GCF_048564905.1. Lineage (NCBI taxonomy): Eukaryota > Metazoa > Chordata > Mammalia > Artiodactyla > Camelidae > Vicugna > Vicugna pacos. Next base: position 9,049,331 of record NC_132999.1, on the reverse strand, counting down.
CGGCAGGCTTTTAGCCCCATCTCTTTGTGGATTACCCAAGTACTGTTTAAATAATTATTGTGTTTGAGGTTACTAGAAAATACAACATCAACAACTTTATTCCTGTATTTTTCTTTGTATCTTTGAATACTGAGCTAATAAAAATAAAGTATTTTACTTCATAATTCTGCCATATAGTTTATGCTTAATAGAGATAGTACTTAGTTTATGGAATATTTCTGTACACATTATCTAATTTGTTTTCACAGCTGAGGTAAGCTTTCCCCTCATTTCTTTTTTTCCAAAAGGAAGAAGGGGAAACATGGAGAGATTAATAATCACATACTCTTCTGTGTCCATATCTACTTACTTAACAGATACTTATGGAGCATTCAGTACATATCCGGAACAGTCAAGGTGCTGTGACACCTATTTAAAAGAAAAACAAACTAAAAATTTCTCCCTATGTATTTTTCAATATGGTGAGGAAAGATGAAAAATACGTTATTAAATATGTTGTTTAGGTTTTAGGTAGAATGGTTATACAGACAAAACACATCATGAGATCCAGTATGTTTTTTTTGAGTACCAGTATGTTTATCATTATTCTTTTCATTAGTAGACACTGTTGTTTCAATCATAACCTGAAGCTAAATACCAGTATATAAAGTGGGTTAAAGCGAGGCTGCATAGGCTGAAGTGAAAGCGAAGAGTTCCACTGCCCAATTTTGCTCTTCATCAACCTGCAGCATTCTGAGTCACATCTTTAGATTGCTAAACATCCTTGAAATAACTTCTGTATTGTATCAGTAGCTTAAGTGGAAAAGGGATTTAATAAACTTTATAAAAAAAGTTGAAGCGGTTTTAAATTCATTAAACTTGCATGGAAGTCTTCTATTGTTTCTTACAAAAGACCTTGGGAGTAAATAAGTACGTATTTCAACTATTCTCCCAGAGGAGTCTGCATTTTATATAAATTTACACATCTCAGTATAATATGTAAAGATTTTGGAATACTGTTTGAAATGTATATTTATAAGACTGTCATAATCAGATAAAGCAACTAAGTCTACTGATTTAATTATTTCCCCAGAATTCATAAAACTAAGCCTCCAAAATCAAACACATGCCTTAAGAAAGAAATCTAAATATTTTAAGGACATTTTGAAGGTAATTTCCATTGTTGTGGTCAGGTTAGAGAAGCAAGCTATATTTCTAAATATTAGTATGATTTTCCTCTTGTTATCTTGGTATTCTTCTTCTTCTTGGGGAAAATTAAATATTGCATTTATTTAAAAATATATGTTGTATATTTCTAAGCAATCTTTGCTCAGTGAATATTTATGTTTCTATAAGCTTGTCATATTCAGTTGAATTGGAATTTTCCTCATAAATATAATCAAAGAAAATGAATTAAGCCTAATACACTATAAATATGAAAATATTTCAACTTCCAAAAAGCAAAATGACCACATTAAGTAAAAATAAACTTACGATAATATATTTTTGCTTTTCATGCCATCATTACAGAATACAAAATCCTAGGTCAACATGCAGATTCACTGTGTATGCCCATTCTGTATCTTTTTTAAAATTTAATATTCAATACTTAACTCTCAGGTTATAGTTACTACTTCTGACTCTATTCTTATAACTCACGATAATTTCAAAATTATATATAGATGATTCTATTAAATTGTAATCAATAGATGATTTTAACAAAATTCTAGTGTCCATTTTTTTTACTTCTTCTGTCCCTATGATCTCATCTTTCTTGTTTTCTTATTCCTGTGGCATTACATTTGACCTTATCATTACAATGTTAAGTGCCAATACTCTATTTTAAATTTTAATTTTCTAACCATCACCTCGTATTCTTTCATCTCACTGCCTCTCAGACCTCAAGCCTTAAGAAACTTCAAAATCTTCCTTGTCTTTAGCATCCATAATCCATGGTTTTAGCACACTTTCGCTATCACTTTGCTCAGGTTCTCATATCCAGGTTTATGTAGATTAAATCCTATGTTCAATCATTACATTTATTTGCCTGCATATATACCCAGTTATCTTACCCTTCTCTCACTTTATCTTATCCACTGGGCTAAACAATAACGTTGGATATATCCACTTTTCTAGCTTCCATACTGGAATAGTTAAACATGGTAGGAAAACATATACTCACACTGCCACACATGTGTGTGCACACACATACACACTGTTTGGCTCTCTTCAATTTCTTCAAAACTGAAATCAAATAAGCCCACTTTTCTTATTTCTCCAGTAAATTAATCTTGTAATCTCTCATCTAAACAAGAATGTGTTCTTGTACCTGCATCTGTATCCATGCTCTGTCACTTTTCCAGACGGAATGGATGATCTACCCACACTCCTATCAATGACCAAACTCTTCCTGTACACTACTTTCCATTTCCTGTCGTATGTTTAAGGATATTGACATAGTAACGTTTTTCTCTCTGGTGAAAAATTACTGTGTCAGATTTTCCCTCTTTACTGTGTATTTTCCAACATCAGTAGTTGGAGGGAGAAGGGAGGTCAATAGAGATAGTTTAATTAAATGTTGTATTTGACATATGACATAAATACAGAAAAGTACACAAATCATCAGTGAGTACATTGATGACTTTTCACAAAGTGAACACAGTGATGTAACCAGTACTGAGTTCAGGAGAAAGAGCAAGATTCTCCCAAAGTCCCGCTTGTGCCTCCCTCAGCTGTCAACATGCCAGTGTCAGCTACCATCTTGACTTCTCACACTTCTTCATTCTATGTAAGTGGAAAAATTACAGTATCTTCTTTTTCAGTCTGGTTTCATTTGCTCAACATAATGTATGTGATATTCATCTACATTACGGTGGGTAGATGTAGCGCATTCATTCTCTTTACTCTACAGTTTTCTATTGGATAAATATACCAGGATTAATTGACCCTGTCTAATTAGCATAGACGTATGAGTTACTTCTAGTCTGGAATATTATAAGTAGTGTTGTATGAATACTCTTGCATGTGCCTTGTTGGGAAAATATACATGCATTCTAACTTATGTATAACTAGGAATGGAATGGTATATTACATTCAGATTTTTTTAATATGCATCTAATATATGTATATATTGGATAGATGAAACTCTCACTATGTTTGTATATAGAAGAAAAGGTCTTAATTGTATGAAAGACTGTGAAACATAGTGTACAAGATCTATGGATTTCAATAATGTCAATATACTTTAGTTTCTCAAATAGAAATATTTGCAGTGCTGAATATCTTTGGAACGTCAGACACCGATCTCCATTGGCCAACTCAACCTTTACACTTTGTTGTCTAGTGAATATCTCAAATTAACCTATGATACCATACTTTAGTCTTTTACCCAAACTTGTTCTCCCTCTATCCTATCCCATGTTATACAATATTAATTCCAGTAATTCAAATTGTGTTAGTTAGGGATATTTGAATCTTCTTCAGCACCCCTTTCTCTTGGACTCTGCTTCAACAGTTTGGTAAATTTCATCAGCTTTACCTTAAATACTCAGAATTTGACTACATCTCAACAGCTCCACTGCTAATTAGATGAATCAATTTGAGTCTGTCAGCCATCCAGATCTGAGTCATCATCTCTCCATTCAATCTTGCAATAGCCAGATTGACATTTGACCTTGGTCAATTGATGTTTGACCTTGACCGTTCACATTGATTTTTCCTTTTCCCCTTTCACACTACTCTTAACATAGGAGTCAGAATAAACTCATGAACCCATAAAACATAATGAGTTCACTCCGCTAAGAAACCTCCAAAGTCTCTCAATCTCATTCCAATTAAAGAGTCAAAACTGTTGTAGTGACCCAATGTGATTTTCTCTCCACTACTTTCTGTCACATTTTTCTCTGTTTCTGACCATTCTTTCTGACATTCTGCTTCCACATGCTGTTCTCCCAACACCAATCTTGCTTGAATGTAGACTGCTTGCATTTATTGTTCTAAATACTTGAAATCATCTTTCCCCTGTCTACATGATCACTTCCTCCCTCACTTCCTTCAGATTTTTATTAGAATGTCCTCTTTTCTTGAAAGTTTTTTTCCTCACTACCCTGTTAAAAGTTGCATCCATATTAATGATTCCTCTTTATGTTTCTTTTTCCTTATTTTATTGTTTTTAATAAACAATTTTTTTCTGGCGGAAATTATACTTTATGCATGTCAGTAATTTTGTCAGCTTAATTCACTTTATATTAACCTAGGAAAGCTTAATATACTACATTTGTACTAAACTAGGGATTAGGAAAGTGGCTGCTACATACTCTTTATGTAAAATATATTATTGAGTGAAGTAAATATTTCAACAGATTTATTATTTTAAATTTATTATATGAGATTTCTCATGAACATATTCTTATTTTTTAGGCCAAAGCCCTAGCTTCTCTACTCTGTCAGGTCAAAAACTCAGCAAGACATAGTTTATAACTCCACACAGTAACTGAACAGGATAAATATAAGGCTGTTTTGGGTTTTGTTTGTTTTGAGAAAATTATAAGTTTAACCGTACATAAACATCCTATCTGGGTAAGTCCCATAAGCAATATTGGTCATGTGATACTAACGGACATTGTGAGTAAACTGATTACAGCCAATCATCCACTTTAGTTTCTTATTATACCCTGTTTTAAAAACTAACTAAATACATAAATAGATAAGTAAAGTTCCTTACAAAGGCTGTATCATAGCTTTACTATGTTCCAAACATTTGTAAGATAACTGGATAAATGAATCTGTATTTACTCACTTCAAAAACCTAGAAAGTAACCCACTATATATTTAAATGTGTATACTTTTTAATGAGCTTGCAAGTGTCCTGGTGTTGGGGCCAACAATGGCTCAAACAAAATAGATTTTGGAATTTAATTGTGATGAAAGCTAGTTTGGGAAGTCTGAAAACAGAGTTTACCAGATTTGTGGAGTAGGACAAATAATTTCAATTTTTATTATTCTCTTCCATAAAAATGATAATCAGAAATATTTATTTCATTCAGTGAGTATTAACTGAGCATCTACTGCATAGCAAGCACTATGTTCCATGAGGGTGTAGTACTATAGTTACAAAATAAATGTAAAGTATGAGACAAATGATTATATAAACTAAATAATATGTGAGAGAGGATTTCAAACCCTAAAACAAAATGAGTATGGTAGCTACTTCTATTTTCTCCGTATTTATTTGGAAGCAGAATTATTTTCATTCCTTGGAAAGAATGTTTCAGAAATAATAGTTAAAATTGAAGTTAAGGTATAAAGGTAATATTATTAATTAATATACATAAAGGAGCTTTAATATTTATAGTAAGAACAGCACATAAAAATGGAAAAACTACAAGGCTAAATTTTTATAACCGTACATTAACACTAGATTATTAATTCATTCATTCATTTAATCCATGCTTATTAGTAGCTATAAGAAGAAAGTATATTGGTAATGGAAATACTGAAGGAAGGGTAAATATAAATTATATAATGGTTTCTGTAATTTGCTAATGGGATTTATATATCAGGCACAGTAAGTGCTTTAAACCAATTATCTCATATAATCCTCTCAGTAAAGTTGGCTGTCAGTGTATCTATCACAGTGGGCATGAATTTTGAAGAGAAATTTCTAGACTGCCAGCTCTGTCATTTGTGCAGGTTAATAGCTATCTAAATGTGGGCATGCTAATTGACATATATATGCCCCATCATGAAATGTGGGAAAGTGACAAATCTCACCTCATACACAAGACATCAGATGTAAGGAGATTTGCATACTTATTATTTTTTGATACAGTATTAAATAAATGCTATTTCAGTAAGGGCTCAATAAATGATATCATTACAGTAAGGTAGGCTTATTAGACCCATTTTACAGGTGAAGAAACCGTGTCCCACAGAAAGTAAATAATATGGCTAAGGTCTACCAACTGGTAAGTCATAGAACTTGGATTTGAACCAAATCACACCTGGCCCTGTTGTCTGTGTTTCTAACCATCACTCCATGCTGCATTTGTTCTTGACTTTAAGAAGTTTTTAAAGTACTTGGTGAGAAAGACATATATTGGTAACCAGATATTGAGATGAGATTCTTTCTTTCATGAGTTTTGAGCAAAGGCCAAGAACAATACAACAAATAAAGCAAGTTGTTAGATTACTTGAACAGAACATGCTAAAAGATTATGAAAATACTTCTACCAACAGTAGCTCTTCATCTGTCTTGAAGTCTGACAATAAAGTGGCAATGACTGGAAAAATAGTGTTCTTTTAGAGCGTATTGACAGTAGGCTATATGAAGGAAAGGCCTGGGGGAGGACATTTTTCTTCAACATAAGGTTGAGGGCCTTCAACTGAAATGCTTAGAGAACCTGACGTGAACCTGGGATGTTTTTTTTCAGGGGAGAACAAAGATAAGGTCTAACTTTATTGAGACAAATCTAAGGGAAAATGGCAGAGGCTAGATGGAACAGGTGTAATAGAGTGGGTTGCATTCGGAGAACTGACTCAGAGCTGTGGTGTCCTATTGTGTTTCTAAAAAGTAATCTCACACAAGAGGACCACCTGGAGGGGCAAAGATGGCCTCCTGAGGCTTTGGGGTAATGGGGAATCAATTAGTAGGCACAGCCAGAAGGGTCACATTATTTATACCAAATCATTTTCTGTTGGAATTGCCCAGTAGAAGGCTCTATGAGGAATCTTTAAAAATACTCTATAAGATAATGAGCCTGAAACTGTACATGTGTGGTCAGAAGCCATCTGAGTCAGATTATAACTATACCAGCCAAGTACAATCTTTTCTAACACTTTTCTCTCCTCCTTCTATTCCAGCTTCAAATTGGAGAGGCAAAGAAATGATAGCTACTGTAGTCAGTTGAGAAGGACATGGACTCCAACTAGTAAAGATACCGACATTATGCATCCTTACCCCTAAAATCACCACTTGAGGCTTCCAACCAGGGCTGGAGAAACTTTCCAATGGTAAGAGCTCACAATTATGCTATTACATTGGCTGGAGCTTAATTTGTAAAATGAGTCTGCTCTTGTGACTAAAAGTAATCATAGTATATGGGACCCGTCACAAATACCTTTACCTAAAGACAAACACAAATATGTCGGGAAACATACGACAGTGCATCAATACACATAGCTCAGAACAGGGAGGGTAGCCATAGACTTTTGCACATGTGTGAAGTAAGATCTGGTAACTGATGCTATAGAAGGTGAAGGAGAAAAAAAAATACAGGATGATTCTCAAATTTTGAGGTAGTGTGACTAGAATACAGATATCAATTATACTAGACCATTCATATTAAGAAAAAGAAACAAAAGCAGAAATCATCCTAAATCATGTCTACCATTTAATAGTAGATTGTTTATTGTTTAGTTCAGATATCGATGAAATTATATCACTCGGTCAGAAAATACATGTTTTAAAAAACTCTTATATACTCAGTTATTTGAAAGGATGGTCATAACCCTTTAAACTAGAATAATAATTTTGCCTCTTGCTGGCTTTTATGACATAAAGGATTTATATTTGTATCTACAAGTGAAAGAGGAGAAAATTAACTAACAAAATGGCTTTCCGGACACTAAAGCTATTCACTGCTTCATTCTGACTTAAAATGCTTGCAGCTTGTTTTTCTCTATTCTCTGACAGACCCCCATCTCTGCTTCACTTGCTCAACTGCTTTTGTGCTAAACAGTCACTACCCTTTCCATTACACTCTCCACTCCCCCCACACTCTTTACCCAGAATAGCTTATCCTTTAACCCAGAAGCTGTATCCCAGGAAGGCGCTCACCACCTGATGGCCTGAGAAGAAAGAGGAGACCCTCTGGAGGTTCTCCGTGATGCCAGGTGGATTCACCAAGGTTAAGAAGAATATAAAACCCGGGAAAATGCCCTGATCGTTGTCACCTTCCTGTTTTGGCTCATTTTTCTGTAAAACCTCAGAACACCACCCTCAAGATGGATTCACAATCTCTGAGGCATTAGAGACTATGACTGCTATGACTCCCCTTTGCCTGGCGAAACAATAAAGTTGTTCTTTTCTAATTCTCCCAAAACTCTGCCTCTGAGTCTCAATTTAGCTATCAGGGTACAGAGGCCAGTTTTTCAGCCACACAAGGGGACATTAAATTTTTTTCTCATGAGAATGCTCTCAGAATTTGCTTGGCTTCTTATATTCTCATCTTACTGTTCCCAAAGCAGTTTGATACTTCACCCCACGTGTGTAGTGTCTTACCCATTTCACATTGAAGTCCCACTTCTAAATTTAGGATTATTTACGGAACATTATTCTGACATTTTAAGATTCAGACAGTAAGTTGCTAATCTAGCAAGACGTAATATATCCTATTCTATTAACTAAACTTCTACCTCATTCTGAACCTAGTGTTTTGTCTTGGTGTTTCGACGCGTAGCACCTTTTTCTCTCCCTGGAATTGCAAAACAATTCCAAGTCCACTCCTCCACCCCACTTGATCTGTCAGTTTGGTTGCCATTACTTATGTTATTACAATAACCTAACATATACAAAGCTGTTACCCCCAACACAATGCCATGTTGTCAGAATTGCTTATATAACCAGGAGTGATAGTTAAAATATTTAACATCGATGAGTCATTGGCATCAGTGACTCAGAAACACTGCTGCCTGGGGTTCTGGAATAGAATCTTGGAGATTCCTTGCTGAGCCTATTATTAACATTGTGGTTGTTCACTTATCAGTGGGAAGGAAGCCCCAGGGGAGAAAATAGGATAACAGAGAAGTTATGGGTGGAGGGAGGCATTCAAAGGCTTACCATGGTAAACATTTACATGTTTCATGGATTAAAAACTGGTCCAGTCATTCCTGTGCATATATGCTTCATTTTTGGCTAAACAGATTCTATTTGAAAGATCGTGCACATTTTTGAGGCAAATGAGGGGATTTCTGGACTAACTAGCTTGATTTGACAGCATCCACTCCATCAATCAGTATCTGACAAATGTCCCGAGCCCACTTTCACATCTCATTGCTGTGACAAGGAGCGCAGGAATCTGATACATTACAGATCTGTTTAAAAGCCCCAATGGCTGTCTTTTTCTTATGCAACACAATGCAAAGCCGTGGTACTGTAACCTAATACTATAAACAATGATGCAAAAGGTGTGTACCTTTTCACCGTCATTCCTCACCTCTTCCACATTCCAACCACAAGTACTCAAACACATTTTTAGTGCCTGTGTCCTTGATACTGTGTTATGACAAAAAGATTAATAAGAGTCTTTGTCTCACAGTCTGTTGAGTTAGACATGAGATTCAATAATTACAGCATTATGTTATGAGTGTTGATAGTAATATGTCCCAAGTTCTGTGGGACCAGAATTGGGAGTGACTCACTGAGCTTGGCAAAGCAGGCAGAAACAATGGAATCAGGAGAGACTTTTCTAAGGAGATGACATATGAGTTTAGTCTGGATGACTGAGTAGGGGCTGGGCTTCACTGACTCTTGCAGAAGAGAAGAAAGGAGCAGAGCAGGACAGACAGTTTACACTAAGACATTAAAACGAGAAAAGTAATGCCCTGTTTGGGAAAGAATACACAGCTCGGGAAATGTGAATGGGAGATGAGGGAACAGATCATAAATGACAATTACAATATGCTAAGGAGTTTTAAATCTATTTAGTAGGCATTGGGTGGCCATGTTCCATAATTATAATTATACCCTTGTAAACATCCTCAAATGCTCCCCATTGCCTTCAAAACAAAGTAGACTGCTAAGATGTAAATTAAGCAAAATGCATTCTAAAAATAGTATGGACTAATGCATTGTGATTATAGGTTTATCTGTCTCCTGCATAATTCTATGAATTCTTGAAAAGAAAGGAAATTTGGCATGTTTATATTGTAGTCTCTGGAACCAAGTCATTGCTCAATAAATATTTGGGATAAGTGAATAACGTCTTAAAATTACCAAAATAACTACCAAAACAAGAATATTCATGCTTTGTTTCTCCATTCGATGGCCTGTGCACTTCATGGGAAATGTAAATATAGTTCCATGATCCATTATTACTGGCTTCAATGACAAATGTGAGGTAAATAATTAAGGAAACAAAATGACCCCCAGGTGTTGGTCTGGTGTAAGTTCCTGTACTTGACTAGTTTTATTAACTGTTTAAAGAGAAGATTTACCATAATAAAATCCTACTACTAGAACCTAATCCAATTTAATCCCAAAGGGCATATCTTCTGAATACTTGTTTTATACTTGTAGTAATTGAGCTCTGTTTGCCAAGCCCTAACTCCAGGTCCAGTGTCATGCATCTGTATAAAAATCTACAGAGTTCATGTACAATCCTTGTCTGAGTTTCAGAAACATATCTGTGGGGCGTTGTGAAAAGAAAGCCATGAAACGAACGTAAAGAGATTCATTATTATTCCTCTCCATTGTAAGGTGGAACCACATGCTAAGTAGTTAGGCATTGTTGGTCATTGACAGATCACTTCAGAGGTTAAGAGTTTCAGGCCCAAATATTACTAGTTCATAAATATATTTCTTAAAAAAGGAAGAAATTAAGGCCTTTTGTTTTAATGTCAGGCCACAGTTGCTATCACAGTGACACAGAGAAAAATTTAAATCTGTATTATGTAAATCTGTAGTAGTTTCAAGGCGAAGTTTATTCCTTTAATTTCTATTTTCATTGAGACATAGTTGATATATAATATTACATTAGTTCAAGTGTACAAAATAATGATTCTATATTGGTGTAAGCTATAAAATGATCATCAAAATAAATTCAGTTAATTTCCATCACCATACATAGTTACACATTTTTTCCTTGTGAGGAGAAGTTTTAAGATCTACTCTTAGTAACTTTTGTATGTACAATACCATATTACTAACTATAGTCACCATGCTGTACATAACTTTCTCATGACTATTTTATAACTGGAAGTTTGTATCTTTGGATCCCCTGCACTCATTTCACCCACCTCTGACCTCCCACCTCTCTTCTCTGTGTCCAACAATCACCAATGTGTTCTCTGTCTCTATGAGCTTGTTTTTGTTTTTAGATTCCACTGACAAGTGAGATCAAATGGTTGTCTCTCTCTGACTTATTTCACTTAACAGAATGCCCTCAAGTTCCATCCATGTTGTCACAAATGGTAAGATTTCCTTATTTTCTTATGGGTGAAGTGGACACGCACACGTGCACACACACACGTATGTATGTATATATACATATATGTATATAATTTTTTAATCCACTTGTTCATCAGTGGACACTTAGGTTCCTTCCACGTCTTGGCTAGTGTACAGTGCTGTGATGAACATGAGGCGCATATAACTTTTGAGTTAGTGTTTTTACTTTCTTTGGATAAATACCCAGAAGTGGAATTGCTGGATCATATGGTAGTTCTATTTTTCATTTCTGAGGAACTTCCATACTGTTTTTCATGGTGGCTGAACCAGGTTCCATTCCCACAAACACTGAACAAGGGTTACCTTTTCTCCAGCACTTGTTATTTTCATCCTTTTTGATAATAGCCATTGTAACAGGTATGAGGTGATAAGTTCATTGTGGTTTTGATTTGCATTTCTCTTGTGACTAGTGATACCAGCTTTTCATGTGCCTGTTGGCCATCTGTTTGTCTTCTTTGGAAAAATGTCTATTCAGATCCTCTGCCCATTTTTTAATTTGATTGGTCGTTTGCTATCGAGTCATACGGGATCTTTACAGGTGTGGGTACTAACCCCTTATTAGTTTACTTATTACTTTTTAAAGTTAATTTCTATCTAGATCTGACTATGTGGCACCTCCATAAAAAGTGGGTATATGTGTAGTTCCACTCAACACTTCCAACATCCCTGTTAAGACTGAGTGTTAGCCTTCATTTATGAGTAGAGAAACTGCATCTTAGTTAAGTCACTTTGTCTAAGATACCGCAATTACACACTGCAGAACCAGAATCCAGACCCAGGCAGTGTGGCTCTAACGACGGTCATGCTGTATCTTGCCTCTACAGGTCTTTCAATTTAAACTGTGTGGTTTCCGTTTTCTTACTTTTGTTGATTTCTTAAAAGCTATTATCCATTATTGAAACTAAATATATTTAATTGTTCTTAAACTTATTTATATTATATTCCTTCTGGACTACTGCTTTTCTTGCTTTACAAGCTAATAATAAAGGTCCCTGTCAATCACGATATTGATACAGAAAGTAAAAGACCCTGGCATTCAGGGCAGCTTTCTGGGCTCATACAGTCTCCAGGTAAGAGAAACAGTGGGTTTTATTGTGTGCTTTATTTTACAGTGTTTTATTTTTATCCAAGCAACATGCATGTATTAGTCTCCTAGGGCGTCCACAACAAAATACCACAGACAAGGGGGGCATAAACAACAGAAATGTATTTTCTCACAGTCCTGGGAGCTGGGAGTCCAAGACCGAGGTGCCAGCAGATGTGGTTGCTCTGGGGCCTCTCTCCTTGGCTCACAGATGGTCACCTTCCTGCTGTGTCCTCACGTGACCTTTTCTCTGTGCGCATGCATCCCTAGTGTCTCTCTTCTTATAAGAACAGAAGTCATATCGGATTAGGGCTCCACTCTTAGGAGCTTATTTAACTTTAATTACCTTTTAAAGGCCCTGTCTCCTAATGTAGTCTGAAGTGTTGGGATTTCAACATGTGAATTTTGGGGAAACACAATTCAGTTCATAAGAAGACATAGCCCTTAAAAATACCAAATGTTACATGGGCTTACAATGAATAGACATTGCTGTGCTTGCCCAGCCTTATTCCACAGAAGCACTTATTTTTAACCATTTTTGGTTCTAGTTCAACTTCTGATCCCTTCTAAGTTTCCAAATAATAAGCTTTCTTGCTTTCTCTTGATGTATCAGTTTGAAGTAGTACTCTCTTGCCTTATCTGCTATGATCAGCATTGCTCGCTACCTTAACCAGCTCCCTTTCCCATTTACTCCTCTCTCCTTCCAGTCTCACTGTTCTCAGTTCAACCCTTGCTTATCTCAGCTTCTTCAGACATACTAAACATTTATTTTTAAAGTTGAAATGCAAGTCACATACCATGAAACTCACCCTTATGCAGTGTACAATCTAATAATTTTAGTATATTCACAGAGTTGTTTCAGGTGTCAAAATCTTTGTTAGGTTTCATTTCCATCTTCTAAAGCATTTATTTCTTACTTAGGCATTCAACATACTTGTCACTCCAGAAATATCCTGAATTAAGAAACAGAAATGGAACCTCTGTATCCAAACTTTATCAGTCATTGTACATGGGCTGCTGTTGGAAGGGATCATAACTTTGGGTGGCATTCCTCTTTGGCTGGTCTTTTATTGTGCAGAGGTCAGTTTGGAGACTCCAAAGCAATACCTCATTATCCTAATCTGCGTGGTTGGGCCACATCCTGCTGAGCTCTGGCCAGGGGACCAATGATGCTTACTTTAGATATAGGCTGAAGGTCCCAGGAGGCACTGCCCATCTTTCTATGCTGGCTCTTCTTCTTTTGAGCAAAACACAATTTCTGAACTTTAACCCCCTTCCTTATCTTTTCTCTGTTTCAACTCTGCTGCCCAACCCTGTACTCTGTTTCAAAAATCATCTTGCCCTATCAGGGCAGGCCCAATAGCAAGTCCACTAATTATTACCGTATTATCCCTAACACATGGGACCTGTCGCTGAAACCTCCTAAGTAGACTTGGAGATGCAACCTCAGAAATGCCATTTGCGGTAGAATCCTGTCTCAGAGGCCCACAGAGAGGAGCAGATAAAAGATCCTGGGTAATGCTCTCTAATAATTTAACAATCCCTGCCAAGGTGAAAGCCTGAAAAGGAGAAACAGAAACACATTCTGGTGACTTCTCTGCCTCTCTAGCCTCCTCTGCTTTCTCTCCCTACATTGAACTCTCCTGCTCCCATAGAAATGATTTACTTGTAAACGGGCATAGGCATTATCTTCTGTATTTTTCAGTAATTACTCCAGTTTGGCCCATGACATGCTGAAAGTCTACATATATTTTTTTAAGAATTTTAGCTTTCTCTCTTGATAGAATAATCTGACTTTCAAGGTTATTTTCTAACAGCAAAAATCACATTTTTATGTGCCAGAAGCTGAATGTTACCTCGGTATTGATCTTTGATGATTTCTGTATGATAATCCCTGTTTTACAACCACACACCATCATCACTATCTCCCTGGGCAGATACACGCTTTGGTTGGAGAAGAGAAAAAAGATCTTTCAGACAAAAAAACAACAAGGAAAAGAAGATGAATAATTTTGAAAAGGTAGTGTTATACAGATGTAAAACTAAAAATTGTGCCATGTATAAACTAATGTATGAAATGCTCAAAAGAGCAAAGGTAAACACATTTTCATAAAACATTAAAAATTATCACGTAAAATGTGTATATTCCATTGGGAGTTATAATAAATAGCATCTTTCTATATGCTTTTGACCAGATGTGGATCTACTGTTTGATGTAATTTATATAAAATAATACTCCATTGAATAATCTTTCTATAACTCAATGTTAATTATTCTAATAATCACATAGCATAACTTCTATTTTTGTTGTCTGAAAAAAACAACTTTTATTTCTTGGCCATATTTATTGATTATATTGAATCGTTTGATAGAATTGTTTAAAACGGGTAGTAAAATGGAAACAGCTTAATTTCTAAGATACCAGAATGCTAGATTTCTGTTAGATGTTAGATAACTAATATACATTAACATTTTACTTTTGGCCATATTTGTTTGGCCCAGCTATAAATCCGAAAATAATGTCTTCAAGATATTTTAATTCTCTTTTAAAAAATTTCTGTAACCTTGTAAGCCCCATTTGGCTCACTATACTTTAAAAAGATGAAAGATCTGAATTGCCTTTGGGCAAACTAAAATAATAAGTGTCACAAATAGGAGTTGGTTTTCTTTCATAAAGCAATGCATGATTTGTAACAAGTGAAATAAGTGTGAATATAATATTTCAGCATTATAAAGCATGTTAACCTCCAAGTGTTTTATGTGGACACAGAATGGAAATCATCTTTATCATTATTAAAATTCTGTGTAATTATTGACTAAGTCTGGCAGTGATGTTTCATATTCCTTATTGGATATTGTGTACTTTGAAGGGCCTCAGTGTGCTGGATAAAAAAAAAATATCACGTTAGACAGGTAATTCTGGGGAATCGTGGCCTGAATGCCAAGCCTATTGATGAGCTAGAATAAAATATCCTTATTCTTTTGGTAGGTTTTATAAAATAGAATCCATATTCAATAAGCATAATCATTATGTGATCGGTATGTACTTGAAAAGTAAGTGGAAACTGATTACTTATGGGCAAGATATTAAGAAGTGACATCACCTGTTTCTAATTTGGAAAATGTTTTCAACTAATCTCTTGAGTCTACTTAAAATTCTTCAGTCATGAAGAAACACAAATTTTCCTGAAATCAGGCTGGTTGGCTACAGTGAAAAGAGTTTATGAAGTATTTGGGATATATGTCTGGTAACTGAATAAAGTATAAAAAAGCTCTTGCAATAATCTTTGAAATGCATTTATTTAGTAACAGAAGTAAGTTTGAAATAAAGTACAGCGAGTGGTTTAAGAATTTGGTCAAGCAACATTTCATAGAATTTTCATGAGTCTCTTAGTCTGTATATTCAGGGTATTGCAAGTATGTCTATCAAAACAAAATAGCTATGATTATGATTTTATAGCAGGAAACTATTTTCCCATTTAAAAAAGTAAAATAATTTGCATTAGTTTTAGAAGTTTATCAACAGTTTAACAGCCCTACTAAGTAGTCATCAGAGAAAAGAAGTCACTTACAAGGACATTCATCTCAACCACAGATCAATCTAACTTTTTCAAAAAACGTCAACAGAAAAAGCATAAAAGCAAAAACTCATTTTGAGAGATCTCTAAAAGGTCCAATTAAGAAAGACTGACTCTAGGGGGAAAGGTATAGCTCAGTGGTAGAGTACATGCTTAGCATGCACAAGGTCCTGGGTTCAATCCCCAGTATCTCCATTAAAATAAATAAATAAACTTAATTCTCTCCCCCACCAAAAAAGAAATAAACAATTAAAAACAAAAGGAAGGATGAATCTACATGAGAATGGCAGTCATTCTGCAAATCATATTTTATAAATTACTGTATACAATTATTTTTAAATGTTTCCAGTTTTTATAACTGTCACTGTCTCAGGTTACTACTCAAAATAAATGCAAAACAAATGTTTGCTATCCCAAATTAAAAAGGATCGTAAATAATAAAATATAATTTTCATATTGGAGTAAAGATTGTAAAAACATCTTGCCATCATTAATATTTGAAGGTGTGAATTTATAATTTGTACTTTAGGGTGTCAAAATTAGTGTTAACACAGATCTATAGTAATGAAACTTTTAAAAATATAGCAAAGTTAGACAAGCTATTGCATAACACAGATGAGCCAAATCAAATTCACAATATATTGTAAAGTGTTTAGATTAATGAATTTTGTGTGTCTGTGTGAGTGTTTGAATGGCAACTTGGAAAAGTTCAATAAATATACAAATAGAGCTTTTAATAGGGAGCAAATTAGGGACATGTTGAGACACGAGTTTAAGTCGGACAGAAGAGGAGAATTTTCATCGACTTCTGGAGGTGAGACACAGATCCCAAAACTTCCAACTTATCTCTTCTGATATTGTCAATATAACATTTAACTGAACTTATTAATAAGTAGGTAAATAATTGTTATATTACGTGTGTTTTAGAGTCATTGTATCTTATAAACATGTTGCTAATGTATGTACTCCTGCTTTAATGAAATCTATAACTTATTTCACGAAAACATTTTTAAATGAGTTCAGGTATCTATATCTATACAATTTGAGATAGGAAGATAAACTGAGTTAGAGAAAGCATTTTTTTCAACTTTTTTTTCTCTAGATTGAAAAAAAGAGGGTAGGTTTAGTATTTTTTTCAGTAAAATTCATTTCAAAATGGGTAATTTTAATAAAAAAATCTAGCCCCAAATATAATGTAGAAATATATATTTTTGTCTCTTCTCCTGTAGATTTAATATATAATCATTATGTAATAAATTATATTGGAGAATAATACTTCCTAAGGAAAGTAATTTTATAACACACCTTTATCAGATTATTTCTTAGTAATGAAGCAGACTTTTATTTTTCAGGTGTGAATTTTGTTGTGAAATTGGAAACATCCCTAAGGAATACTTCATACTTTTCTCTCCTATAAAGCAAAAGAAAAAAGTTAAAAAACTTCAGAATATTATATGTGAAAAGACCCAGATACTTAACTGGAATTCACCTTAAATAACAAGCTCTTATAAGCTTATCATACATATTTTGTGGATCTCACAAATATAATAAAAATAAAATTACAGTATAAATATAAATATTTTCCACGTTTGCCTAAAGAAGACCTATCCCCTCAATAAAAATCTATACACTGAAAATAAGAAATTATCTTATACCAAAATCATATTACCATTTATTTTTCAGAAAGTACTTTGGTTTTGTAAATATACTTGGTAATAACAAAAATTAGAATAAGTAGAAAGGACTAAGAATAAGTTTAAATTTTTATTTCATCATTTATAAACAATTATTATTTACTTTATAGTAAATATCTCTGCAGATATATTCCCAAATGGTATCATACTAAATATATTTTTATATTACTGTGAAATATAATATATATACAATGAGTACATCAATATATTTTACAAGTAATTATAAGGCAAATAATTATGTAACCATTATCTACAAAAAGAAAAGGAACATTGATGGTCACATCCAGGTGTGCTTCTGTGTCCCTCAGTGATCACAAAACCATCCTACTTCCTGAAAGGTGACTTCCTTGGCTTTTTCCATAATTATTTACTTACTTTTCCTTTTGATTTAAACACCTGTATATACACCTCTAAATATCAGAGTTAGCATTTGTTTTTGTACTTATGTCTCGTGTGTGTGTGTGTGTTTCTTTGGTTAAACATTATGTTTGTGAGACTTATCCATGCTTTTGTACAGAGCTCGTGTTTACTGGAATCCAGTAATCCACTGTGTGACTCTACTACAAAGTACAAATTCCTTCCTGAGTTTGTTAGATTGACTACTACAGAAATTACGTGTCAGACACCTTATATGTAGACTCTGGAACAAATGTATACAGATACTCTCTGACCTAGGAATTGCTCCACCATAAGGTAAGTTTACCTTCAACTTTGCTAGAAAATGTTAAACTCCTTTTCACTGAATATGTAAATTTACACTTCTGATGGTAGTGAGCAAGATTTCTTGTTTCCCCGATTGTCACTTAGACATCCTTTTGCTAATCTGATGGGCTTAAACAATGTATCATTACACTCGTGGTTTACATTTATATTTCCTTGATTAATAACAATATGAATGACCTTTCATTTTAATTTATTGGCCATTAGGATTTTTCTTTCTGTGATTTACCTGTACAGGCCCTTGAAACATTGATCTATCGGGCTGTCTCATTTTGTAGACGTTCCTTTTATACTCTGGTTGCTAGGGCTAAAGCATTTACATGTGAGACCAATAATATTCTCTCACCCTCTAGCTTCCTTGTTTTCTCTCTAGCTTTTCTTAGGTTAAAAGTTTTTCATGTTAATAAGTTAAAAAATATAATATTTCTTTCAGTGATTTTGTTTTTTTCTCATTTAAGATGTACTTAACTTCTTTATGTAATATTTTGAATTGATTTTTCTTTCACATTTGGGTTTTTAACCCACCTGGAACTGATTTTTGCTGTGGAAGGGATGTTAAGGATCATTTTCTTTTTTTATGAGAAAGCCTGTTGTTCCAGTGCCAATTATAAAGTCTTTTTCTTTTTCCCACTCATCTAGACAGCTATCTTTGTCATATACTGAGTTGCTGTATATACACACACATTTATTTTGAGTATATATTGGATGCTATTTTCAATGGCATTTTATTTTCTAATTGGTTTTGTAAATGTTTAGTAATATAACTGATTTTTCTACATTGACCTTTTACCTATCAACCTTGCAAAAGTCACTTAATAATTCTAGTAATTTACCCATAGAAGTGTTGAAATTTCTGTTTGTATTATAATATAATCTATAAATAATAAAATTATTTTTTCTTTCTAACCACATACTTTTCATTTCTTTCCTTTGTTCATTTCATTGACAAAGACATTCTCTCCAAGTTTGAATAGATGTGGTGAAATTGACCACTCTTGTCTTGTACCCAAACTCAGAAGGAAGATTCAGAGTTTTGCTACTAAGTACATAACTGCTCCAGGTATTTGTAGTCACTTTAAAATAATCAAATTAAAGAAATTTGATGCCATTATTATGGTTATAAGGAACTCTAATTCAAAAAGATGCATGCACCCCAATGTTCATAGCAGCAGTATTTACATAGTCAAGACATGGAGGCAGCCTAAATGTCCATCAACTGATAACTTGATAAAGAAGTAGTGGTATATTTATACAATGGAATACTACTCAGCCATGAAGAATACAATAATGCCATTCGCACCAACATGGATCGACCTGGAGATCATCACTCAAAGTGAAGTAAGCCAGAAAGAGAAAGAAAAATACCATATGATATCACTCATATGTAGAATCTAAAAATAAAAAAAGAAAGAAAGAAAGACAAAAGAGGACCCTAATGAACTCATTTACAAAACAAACAGATCTGCAGATGTAGTAAACAATCTACTGAGGAAAGGGGGTGGGAAGGGATAAATTTGGGAGTCTGAGATTTGCAATGTTAACTACTATATACAAAAATAGATAAAAAAACAGATTTCTTCTGTGTGGCACAGGGAACTATACTTAATATCCTATAATAACCTTTAGTGAAAACTAATATGAAAATGAGTATGTTTATATATATATGTGTATATATACACACATACATGACTGGAACTTTATGCTGTACACCAGAAACTGACACATTGTAAATGACTATACTCCAATAAAAAATAAAATGACAAATTTAGTAAATACTGCATCTGTTGAGATGACCATTTAGTTTTCTTCTCTATTTAGTTACATATACATATACATTTATTGTAAATTATATCAACATATATACATATACATTGTTTATATATTCATATGTACACATAGAAATATACACACATACTCCTGTTATAAAGTATTTCTCAAATCCTCTTTTATTGCTTCCTATTTTTTTAATCAGAAATGGGTGTTGAATATCTTACAAGTCCTTTTCAGCATCTATGGAAGTAATCACGTGTGCATATGTGAGTTTTTTCCTTTCATCTAATGATATACTACGTGTTAATAATTTCTGAACATAAAGGTATAGCTGCATTCTTGGTATAAATAAATGAATACTTGCTATTATTTCTTTTAGTATTTATTTAATCTATTTTTATTTTTAAATTTTATTTCTTATTTCTGTTTTTATGAGTATTTAAGACTATGCATTACCGTCTACTGCTTTATGTGTGTCATATACTATAATGTGTTATTTTTTAATAATTATAAGTATATTTTTAGTGGTTTTTTTATTTGGTTTGCATTTCCTTTTTCACTAAAAAATAACTTAACAGAGAGGGTTTTTTTTAAAAACTCTGTGTGGAATGAACTTTTAGGTTTCTAGATTTTGTTCTTAATTTCCGTTCTTATTACATTAAGATCAGAGAATGTTATTTGGATTATTATTATTTTAAGGAACTTGAGATTTTCCTTGGATCTAATCGGTCACAAATTTTTAGAAAACTTCTAGGTGCACTTGAGGAAAAGGTGTATTTATAATAAGTATAAGTTTTTATGTACATTAATAAGATCTACCTTATTGACTTCATTGTTTAGAGACATGTTTATCTATACTTCCTTTTGCCCACTTCACGTATCTTGGACTAGTAACACAATATGTGTATCTCTTGTTGTTATTTTTCTAGTATCTGCTTTTATTTTTGGTTTTTAGTGAATTCTTGTCTGCAGGCTTAATATTTTTCGCTAAGTTTCATACATTTTGTGGAAAAAGAAGTAGGACCAATATGATGGGTTCGAGGCTATTCTTCCCTGTAGAGGATTTACTTCTGCTCCTGGCAGACAGATTCGTTAGAGCCCTAAAGAAGAATGGTATTGAGTCTAAGCCGGGCTTCAGGCTTTGCAAGCACACATCTATTTGTAATTCTCCCTCACTCGAAGCATGTAGCCCACAGGGTCCTAGGAGGAAACCCAGGTGTTCACAGGGTTCTTTCACCGTCACAGACCGTGAGCTCCAATCGTCTCCTCAGTGCTGGAAGCCTCCTCAGACCCCTCCCAGCACGCCGCTTGGCACCCTTCGCTTCTGGTCAGACTCTTAGCTCCTCAGACTTTCACCTTTGAATTGGCAAATACCTCAGAATAAAAGATAGTTTCAACACCGATTCAGCACTTTGGTCTTCTGTCTTAGTCGGAATGCTGGCCTCACAAGTCCTTGAGCCCTTCGTGGCTCTCTGATAATTTCAAATAGACACAGTAAACATTCGTCTAGTCTGTTTCTTGTTGACAGAAGTAACCCGGCCTCCATTGCCACTTGTAGCACCTGTTCCATTTTTCAAACAAAACTTTAGCTTTTGAATAAGAATTTCTTTGTCTTTTTTAATCTCTTCACATTACTTTAGCAATAAAGTATTCATTTACTATGTGTTCTGTATAAATGTCAGTATCTGGGAAAAGATTTCTGCCTTGACAATTCAAAATTTTTTCCAAAGAATACTTAGCTATCAAGAAGGGAAAGGATAGAATTTTCATTGTCAGTTTCCTTTACCCTCAAGTCGTAATCAACAAAATGCAAAATATTAAATGCATGTTATACTGGTAAGTTTATTTTCCAAAATTTCTTATCTTAAAGATTTTGTACGCTACTTACTATCATCAGAATTTGCCTTGTACTTTGACGTTATTAATACTATAAACTAGGGAAGCAAAATGATTTTTTTTCTTTTAAGCCATATTATCTGTAAAATATTTATTACAGCTAAATCCAGAACAAAAACAAATACATAGCCAATAAATAACAAGCAAAAATATGTAAATAAGATAATTGAATAAACTTAAGATAATAATAATTATCAAGATCTTATGCAGCCTATAATATGACAGGTAAAAATTACTATTACTTAAAATAGCAAAAGAAACAAAAAATTCTGTGTCATAGACAGAGTGATTGTACCCTAAGGACAATTTCAGTTTTAAGATAATGGGTGCAGTTATAATTTAATGCTAAATTTTTATAGTCTTGAAAAATTGCCCATTTTTCAGTTCAGGTGGGAGAAAGAATTGGGTGTTTATGAAATCATTAATAATAATAATATAAATTAGAGCAATTATAACAAAGAAAACATTTATCCAGCCCTGCTTACAATAACTATATTTTTGATACTTCATTATAAAGTTTTATATAACACATAAAGACAATATATTGCACAGGAAACTTCATTATCAACGAAGTGCCTGTTATGCATATGGTGAGAATATTACTCATAAAACCTGGCTTAAAATTTATCTACACTTATTTATACTAGATAGAAGAAAATGTTTAAGATGTAAACTTGAATATAAAGCTAGATTCAAAAGAGACAAGCAGCATAAATAAAGAGTGACACACGAAGAAAATATAATATTAATCCATCACATTTTATCTATTCTGCTTCATAGTTCCATATGAATATTCATTCAAAATATTAACAGAAGTCTCACTGTACACAAAGTAGGATATTAAAGGGAAAAAGGTACACGAACCACTTCTCATGCAATATTACAAAAAAAACTTACACGGTAACTTTTAAAAAATTGACTTGTTATTTAAGTCAGTTAACCACAAACATTATTCATCTGTTTGATTTTTTAAATGTTTAATAAAATATTGTGGAATTTGTGAGGCAAAGTCTTAAAGAATGAAGACTGCATGTGTACATGTGTTGAGAATATCAGATATAGTTAAGTGACTGCATTCATGATCCCTCTTAGAATATAGAAGGAATCTAAATAAATCATCTCATTTATCCTTTGTATTAAAAGTTTTAGGCCTATCTATGTATACATGCAAATACATAGACACAAACCTTCCAACACTCATTACTTGTAAACTAGAATCCACAAGTAACCCGTATAAGACTGTGCTCATGACAGTTTAAAACTCATGCTTCTGAGCTGCCATACACAAAATTAATATTTCATATATTTGCATAAATGTGTAGGTATCATTTTATCCATGTTTTTAAATCTTTTGGGATGTACATTTTCACTTCTACTCATTCTGGAATGTATTCAGGTCACTAAGGAAGATGGTTTAAATTCTCCTTCCATTGCTTTAGCACAACCAAAATTCTTCCACCAGGTAGAGGGTCAAAACTTCAAGAAATCATACAGAGAAGACAAAACGTTCAGCAGAAAGAGATATGCATAGAGCAAACTTGGCAAGATGTCATCTCAAGGGAAATGACTATGTACTAAGAACTTTGTAAAGGAAATTGAATCATAAAAAATAACTAAATGATATTTAAACAGGTATTATAAAAGAGTGAGAATTGTCTGAAAATATTAATAAAGACTGTAATACAAGAAAGTGTAGAGAGACAAGCAATACAAATGGTGTGGTCACATGGAAAAGTATCAGGAAAATGGAAGAGCATGTTCAAGAAAAGCAACAGAAACCTAACCAGAGAAAAGAGGTAATCTGAAATCAAAATTATGATTGAGATTTCTATCACTCCTAGGTATTTATTCCTAGCTTTATATATATTTGATGTATACATATTAAAAATCCTAAATGAGCATATTTATTTATTTATGATTGCTATATTATGTATTTATTATAATATTTAAGTAATATTGTTACTTATTCATTCATTTATTTTTTAAACCGTCTTATTGATTTATAAAACAGTTCATGAGCTGCCTCAGAAGCATTCTGGTTCAGCACAGGCACGGATGATTGCTCGATCCTCTTGTTGACACCACTGTCATTACCCTCAGCCCCTCGGCACCAGCGCTCCCACTCCCTGGTAGGGGCGCTACTTTCTTAGAGGTCAGGAAGTAAATGATGATGCAGGCTAGGTTGTCACAGGCTGAGTCACCCTCAGATGTGTCAGATGCCGGGCACTTTTCCAGCAACTCCTCTGGAGAGAATGATGGTGGTCAAAATTCTGCTTTCATGCTGTTGTCTGATATCTCCCTAGATAAAGTCTGCAACTCTCCCAACTGCTCATGTATTCCAATGCCATCGCAGGCAATAACCTTAGGCAATCAATGAGAGTCAAGCATGGATGTCAGGCACTTGGCAAAGTATTAGAGGTAAAATAACAACCAGGCTACTATCTCTGATCTCAGGATTCTTTAGAGATTATTGGGCAATGCATATAAGCAGGTGAGCAAAAGTGAGTCTGAATCACTGGAGATCGTTAGTGAATCAGGCAGCATGTGATGGATAGTCCTCTGACCGTAGTCAAGTTGCTTACCCTTTCCAAGCCTTACTTCCTTTTTTTCTTTTTTCCTTTTTTTTTTTAAATTGAAGTATAGTCAGTTACAATGTGTCAATTTCTAGTGTACAGCATAATGTCTCAGTCATACATATGCATACATATACTTGTTTTCATATTTTTTTCATTAAAGGTTTTCACAAGATACTGAATTTACCAGGGAAAAGGAAGGAGGTAGGAAGGGATACATTTGGGAGTTTGAGATTTGCAAATATTAACAACTACATATAAAAATAGATTAAAAAAAAAGCCTTACTTTCTATATTTGTAAAATGGAAATCTTAATAGTTCAGATGTTTTTCAGATTTACTAGGAGCAGGAAATGAGAAATTCATACAAAATAGCGGCATGGCAGTGTACAGTAATACTTCACGGTAAGACATTATTCCAATTATTACTAGTGGGAGGAGGTATAGGTGACGTGTGTGATATGTGACACACAGGAAGGGCATGGGATTGACATTAGGAGCAGGTTCTGGGAAGAAGTGAAAGCAAATATAAGTTGGTGTAATGGAGAAATAGGGGTGGGGTAAAATCGAACCTCAGCAGAGGGGAGCATATCCAAGACACATTGAAAGTCTTATAGAAGAACTGTGCACTGGGGAGCTGAAAGGAGTTCATTTCGGCTAAAAGAGTTTAAAGATTCAACCACAGGAAGAGGTGAAATTAAGCCTTTGAAATTATGTTCAAGGTCTACAGCATTTATTTCTGTAACTTAATTAAGCAAATCTTACAGTTAATTGTAAACAGTTCTTATTGCACATTGTGTAATTAATAATTTCCTAGTAATGCTTTTGTTGTTTCAAGATCGTGAGATGATGAGAGAATCTTCGGTTTCATTTCCCCTCGCACACACAGTAGGTTGCATACACATAAACTCTACCAGGCTTTAGCAAAATTACAAAGAAAAGCAGTTCTCATGTAGTTCAGTTACATGTTTGTATGTTTTTGTGTGTGATTAATATTTATCATTTTCCACACGCCAGTGTGCATAGATACAGTTCAGGAAATTAACTTTAGCAGTGTTACGCTTCCAATTTGAAAAACAAAAAATCTGGAATTCAAGAAGTTAACTTGCCCAAGGTAATTTCATTTGTAAATGATAGAGGATTTTAATCCAGTATTCTCTTACCCAATTCAAAATTCCAGTTGAAAGACATCTACAGTCTTCCAATTTATTTTATGTTTTAAACCTAATTAACTTTTGAACAGGATGTACATATCATAGGACAAATTTCAAAATACTGAAGATTTCATCTATTGTCTGAATTATATCTCCCTCCTAATTTCATAATCCACCTTCTCAGTGCTCCTTCCTGGAGCAAAATCCATCTCCTGTAGAGATTGCTTCTTACGTAATTTATTCACTCTGGCTCTATTATCTTAATAAAAATTATTAGCGAATGTCTACTAGCTCCATTTATCTCTATTTGTGACAGTAACTACGTGACTTTTCCCTTCAAAACCTTGTTTCCTTCTGGGTGCCCCATCCCTGATACTTTACTCCTGTTTGCCTTTCGCACAACTAACACAAAGGCTGGGAGTCCGAAAACCTATTTACTAGCCGTATTTACAAAGTAGTGGTATGAGTCTGGGCAAGTATTTCACTCCTTTTTATTCTATAAAACATGCTGATTGGAATAGCGTGCATTATAATCCTACTTGCCCTTGTGGTTTGTAATTCTTTCAAAGCTTCTTCCCTCTACAATTTTTATTGTTTTATTTCTTGTTAATTTCTCTCATATCCCCTCCACTTAAACCAAATGAGGTAGATTTTACTCCACTATCATCCACAGCCATTTTTATCTCAACTGAGCCCTGAGAGTTTTCCAGAAGTAAACCACTTTCTCTTTGCTGTGTCTGTCATTTTCATGAAAATACAGTAGTGTTTAGCTTTGCATGAAAAAATATCTCACTGTTTCCTCACTCAGCATTTATAACACCTTCTCCACTTAAAACAACTCAATAGTATTTGTTACATCAGTAAATTGTCTAAATTAATTTTTGTATATATTTCCAACAGTCTAAGCATGTATTAAGAAATGCATAAACTTAAATGCAGGTTCCATGAGAGTAGACCATCTGGTTCAATGATTTATTCCAAGTACATAGAGCAGAGCCTGAGAATTAGGACTTATTTGGTAAATATCTGATAAGTCAATTATTCTTTTCTCTTTCTTTCTTTCTTTCTTTCTTTCTTTCTTTCTTTCTTTCTTTCTTTCTTTCTTTCTTTCTTTCTTTTTTCCTTTTTTTCTTCCTTTCTTCCTTTCTTTCTCTTTCTCCCTCTCCCTCTCTCTCCTTCCCTCCCTCTCTCATTTTCTTTCTCTTTCTCATTTTTTTCCCCTTTAGTTAAACAGCAGTATAATATTATACAATAATCTATGTGACGTATTGAATTTTTTCCCTAAAAGAAAATTTTGGAGATTGTTCCACATGGGCCAATAGAGAGTTATAGTAATCTTGTTACAAAGTACATTGTATTCCACTGCTTTTATTGGACATATTATTGTATACATTTTGAATAAATTACTAGTGCAAGGAATTCATAAAGTGCATTGCTAGGAATGGAGTCCACAGGACCAAGTATATATACATTCTAAATTTTGGCCACTAGAGGTTATTCCATTTTATACTTTCGATATATAGGAATTCCCGTTTCTAAAGACTCATCACCCTACTCTATCATCAAACTTTTAGATTTTTGCTAATCTAAGCAGTAACAAAAGAAGTTTTTAAATTAAGTTCTAAGCTTTAGTCTCTTATCATGGTTGAAGTTGATATATATCATATGTTTAAAAGTTATTTTTAGTGCCTTTTATGTGCTCTGCTTGTTTGAACCATATGTCTGTTTTTCTGCTGGGGTTTTGGATGTCTTATTATTGGTTATAGTAAGAAAATTAGTCCTTTGCCTATGATTTCAGTTCATTTTCTTCTCATTTTGTCATTTATATTTTGATTGGTTTATGTCTTCCCCCAAAGGAGTAATATTTTTATGCAGTTTATACGTCAATATTTATATCATCTTCCAATCCTACATTATTAAAAATGTGTCTTCTCTTAGTGCTTTTGTAGTTCTCCTTTTTAAATTTTAAATGTATTTTCTGTAAATTATTTGACATTTGGTGTCTTATTCAATTTACTTTTCTTCCCCTGGAAAGTCACTCAAATGTATCAATATCATTAATCAATGCTGATTTAAATGCCACCTTTATCGTGCACTAAATTTAGGTATTTATTTTTGTCTCTTGATTGACTTTTCAGTTTTCCTATTTGTCTGTGTGTCTATCTGTACCCCACACCACAGGGTCTCATTAATGATACTGTATAATATGCTTCAATATGGGAGCAGGGGGTTTGGTCTTTCTTATTACTCTCTTTTAATTTAGATTTATCATGGGTATTCTTGCTTGCCATTTCTTTCTTCCAAATGCATTTTAGAATAGTACTGTAGTTTATTTAATGAAAAAAGATATTTTTATTGAAAATCAATCTACCTTTAGAGATTTGCTTTGTGAGATTTCACATCTTTATAGTATTGAGACTTCTTATCCAAAAATATGCTAAGTCTTGCATTGGTGGTATGGTGGTGAGCATAGCTGCCTTCCAAAAATACGCAAAGTCTTATCATTTTCTCACATTTTTTTTTCTGTTGTTGCTTTTCATTTTGTGCCTGATAACATCCCATAGTATCTCTCCTACGGCTTTTGCATATTTATTATTAAGGTTTAAGCATTACATTGTTTCGTTATTATAAATGGAGTCTTTTTCCAGCATGTCTCCTAATCAGATATTATTGGCAAATATGACGGTAGTTGATTTTTATGCATCTGCTTTCTACCTGGCAACCTTTCTCTATTTTTTTTTTTACTTTGTGTAAATTAAAAAAAAAAGAGTCCTTTGGTTTTTCAAGTATAAGATCACATTACTGATAAAAAAAAATTTATTTCCTCCTCTAATTTTTATGTTTCTTTATATTTTCTCTTAATTATATTGGCTGTTGCTCTCAGGACATTGTTAAATAATAGAAGCAGTCAAGGGACTTATTATTCTTTGATCCTTTGAAAAAATTCTTAAGGGTGTTTCTGGTAGTTGGGCATTTAAATATATTTTATCTGTTAAATAACTATACGTCTCTTCTTATTTTTTAAACATTTATTTTTAATACAATAAATTGGATCCAATGCATTTTCAGTGAATATGAAAGAGATAATATGATTTTTTATATATTTATGAAATAAATTATATTAAGACATTGATAATATTGAATCACTTGTTTACCTGGAATAAATATTAGCATATGATGACTGTTTCTTTTTATAAGATAATGCATTTTTATTGATTAATGTTTCATTTCAGATTCTTAAAAGTCATACTGGTCTGAAGTTTTCTTTTTTGTAATATGTTTGGAAAGTTTTGGCAAAATTCACTGACGCTCCTTTGGCCAAGTCCAGACCAATGGCCAAGACTAATATTTTGGGGGGGATGTGACCACAAGAAGCACCGTAGTCAAACGGCAAGGGATGAGCAGATGAGAAGAGGGATAAATAGTGAGCAATGAGTAATACAGTCATCCATGACTGCATTACCTTCACTTCACAGGGTTTTTTCCTTCCCTCCTTCCTTCTTTTCCTTCTTCTTTCTTTTCTCCCTTCCTTTGTCTCTCACTACCTGCCTGCCTTCTTTTTTTAGTGTTGTGCATTCTATGGATTTGGACAAATGTGTAATTGACCTGTATGCACCATTATAGTATCATACAGAGTAATTTCACCCCCCTAACAATCTTCTATACTTTGCCTGTTCATCCCTAGCCCCTTGCACTAACTTCTGATCTTTTTACTCTCTCCATAGTTTTACCTTTTTCAGAATGTCATATAGTAGGAATGATACAGTATGTAACCTTTTCAGATTGACTTATTTCACTTAGCTATATACATTTAGGATTTCATATGTCTTTTCATGGCTTAATAGCTCATTTCGTTTTAGAACAGAATAATACTCCATCGCCTGAATGAACTAAGTCTTTATATCCACTCTCTTACTGAAGGACATTTCAGTTGCTTTCAAGTTTTGGCATTTTTGAATAAAGCTTCTGTAAGCATCCATGTGCAGGTTTTCAGATGAATATGTTTTCAAGTCCTCTGGGAAAATACCAAGGAGCACGACTACTGGATCCTATAGTAAGAGGATGTTCAGTTTTGCAAGAAATTGCCAAACCATGCTTCAGAGTGGTTGTACCATATTCTATTTCCACCGACAATGAATGAGAATTCCTCCACATCCTTGTTAGCTTTTAATGTGGTCAGTATTCTGCCTTCTAGCCATCCTGATAGGGATGTAGTGGTATCTCATATTTTAATTTGCATTTCACTGATGACATTGGTGTGGGGCACATTTTTATATGACCATTTGCCATCTGTATATCTTCTTTGGTGAAGTGTCTAAGGTCTGTGACCCATTTTCTAATCAGGTAGTCTGTTTTCTTATTGTTGAGTTGTAAGAGTTATAAATATACATTTTAAGTATTATATAAATATTTTTAGGAAACATTTGTCAATCAGGTCCAATATCCAGAAGTAGAAGATACAAAGATTCTGAAGACATGATTTCTACTAACAAGAAATACAAAGTATAGTGCAGAGAAAGACCAGTAAACCAATGATTACAATAAAAAATAGTAAACATAAACTTATGTAATGGGAACATACAAAATAGGCACCTAATTAAAAATGTAAAGAAGTTATATCCATTATTGTCTCATGATTTTGTGCCCAAATTAAGACATTAGAACTGTGTGGATTAAAGAAATGAGAGATAAAAGCATATTCGAGTGAATAAGGGCATCATAATGTTATTCATAGAAATAAGCTGACAGTCCCTTTTAAAGAAATTTAAGTAGTTAAATGTGGCTAAAGGAGTGAAATAGGAATGTAGAGAAAGATAAATCTTGAAATAGTGACAGGGTTCAGATTGTGAAGGATCTTGTTCAAGAGGATTTGGAATTTTATTCTGATAATGACGGGAAATCTTTGCTTGTTTTTTGTTTTCTTTCTAAGATTGGGGATGTCTTATGAGATTAGGACTTTGGGGAAGTTTGTCTAACAGCAGTGGAATAATCAAGTGATTGTAAATATTCAGTGAAAAGGGATACAATTGGAACCCTACGAGATCTTAGCTGCAATGGGCACACACGTTTTTGTCTTGGAGCCTGTTATATTGGGGGAATCATATTTCCCCTGAGCCATCATGCCCGTGGTTATAGGAGCAGATGCAGGAGCAGTGAAAAGCAGTGGGTATGTTACTCAGCTGAGTTAAATCCCAATTCTCTTTGTGCTGCAACATAAGAGACGTCTGCCTCATATTGACTACTCTTTTGAATAAAAAAGTATCAAGCTTGGGAGATTTTACTGATGATCATTTCTTGTGATCTCACACTGTGTACTGAAAACTAAGAAGTCTAGTTACTTATATGAGGAAAGAATCAAGTAGAACTAAAAAGAGACATAGAGTGATTTAGAAACGTGGCAAACTAAACTAGTACATATACAAATACAGAGATATTTTGGGTACATTATATCATTTTGTAAATTATTAACTTTAAGATTTAACTTCAATATTATTATATAACTTTTGATTCTTTTTTAAGGTAGAGATTATTTGAAAATATTCTGTAGGAAAATAATCACATAAAGGATTTTCTTTAGTTACAACAAAATATTGAGACCTTTTATACAGAAGTGATGTCAATGCAGGGCAAAAAAAAAATGGTGAATCAGGATCATCATAAAGAAAGAAGTTGTTATTACCTACAAAAAGGGAAATTGTTCAGAAAATTAGAAATCTCTTTATTAGCAGACAGTGTTTCCTAGAAAAAAACAAATAACCAACCAAATATGTTAAACACACATATTTACATATATATTCCATATTATCACTTTAACATATATACATATATATACACACTATATATATATACACATATATATATACACATATATATATATACACATATATACATACATATGTGTGTGTGTGTGTGTGTGTGTGTGTGTGTGTGTGTGTCTGACACTTTAATCTTGGGTAAGGTTTCCAAAATGAAATCAAAGAAACCATAATATAAAGCCTTAATCAGCTGCTGATTAAACTCAAAATTTTAAAGGTACAGTATAGGCTTATGGATGTAAGTAACAAAATGAATGCCAAGAGGACAGGATAAAAAAAATATGGACTAAGATCTTCAGATTCAGGAAAAGAAATAGCACTTTAACAGTAGAAAAAGGAGTCAGTAGACCAATGATTTGGATAGTATTTATCAATTAACTAAATTGCCAAAATTTCATAATGATGAATTTTCTCTTACTTTGGTTCGCTTAATATCAACTCTTTAAAACAAATCTCACCAGCTGTATTTTCATTATTAGAACTATCTAAATTTAGGCAGACCCTATTGAGACTATTCTTATGCCACCATCCATTAAGGATGGATCAAATATGATGATATATTAGAAACAAATCTAAACTTACGGATTTAGCATCAATACATTTTGTATTCAAATTCTAGAAGCAGTATTTCACAGCTTAAGTGAAACTGTAAAATATGCCATCTGCTCTGTCTGCATTACATGTTTAAATACATCCTATAAGAGGTCTGTGAATGTATAACGCCTACCATAGCTCTACGTATGTTAGGAGAACAAGGAGGATTACTGCAGCAATAATGATGCAATAAAAAATTTACATAAGAATCATTATGAAGTGTGGTTATAAGCCAGGTTATTTTTTTCTAAGGATACTGGAAAGATAGCATGTGAACATAGTTAAGACTTTCTGCATCCCAAGAGCTACTGTTAAATTTGCTCTTGGCATTTAAAAATACACATACTATCCTCAGGATAGAAAGTTGTCAGTGTTCAAGTTTGAGCTAGGCAGTTCATATTTTCAAGATCTAATCAACATATACCACATTTACTTGTACTGGAAAATCTAGTTTTAAATTTTGAAATAAGTTTATATTTCATTTTATTATCTGATATCTAAGACACACAGTATATTCTATAGATTAAAATGGCATTGATTTTTCTTATAATTTTTACCCCTAGCAAAAATAGAATAAAATAATACCTTTGACTGGAAACAATGAGCCACTCTTTCATTAATTCAACAAATGTTCATTGAGTATTTAACATGTGCCAGACATTATGAGACATGAGAAATATGGCACAAGTGTGTAAGTCCTTGTTCTCATAGAATTTACATCATACTATGGTTAGGAGAAGGAAAAACTTAGCAAACATTTCATATGCCAGGTAGTTGATATGAACTGGAAGGGAAAACAAATTAAGAGTATACAGGTTAATGAGCTAGGAAGTACTATTTTAGATGGTATTGTTTTGAAAGCCCTTATAATTAGGTGATACCTTGACAGAAACCAAAATAAAGTGACAAATTAGGCAAAGTAGATATCAGGGAAAGAGATCTGGACAGAAAGAATATGACAAATATTTATTGAGCGTGAACTAAGTGCAATGCCCCACTGACTACAGTGTTATGGGAAGTGTGTGTGATGTGGTCTTAAGTCAAGACATGCCATGAAAAGATATTTGTTTTCACAAGTGGCTGGAAAAACTCAGAAAAAATTCACAGCCTGTGAGGGTTATCGCATTTGTACAGAACAGAAAACTCTTTCCCACTTTACATGTTGTAGGGAAAGTTCTGAACCTTTGAGTAGTTATATTTGAAAGGAAAGTCTTATGTCTTGTTCACTGTTGAAGCTCAGGACAAGCATCTGTCATTTAGCAGATATTCAAAGAAGCTTTGCTGAAGAATGGATGGATGGATAGGGGTGGATGGATGGGTGGATGGATGGATAGGCAAAAGAGAAAAAATGGGACCATATCTTTAAGAATGCATCACAGTAGGTGGTAAGGAAGTAATCAAGTATTTCAAGTAGAGAAACACCATCAAAGGGGTGGAGGGCATATAGGAGGTAGAATTGATGTTATCTGTGTGAGCGGCAGAGAAATAAATTAACAAAAGGCCTGCTCTGGAATTGAATGAAATCCATGATCTGACTTCTAAGTGTTATTAGTAAATGTAGGAATATAATATAGGTCAAAATCAATCTATACAGTTTGAGTTTTGTCTAACATTTTTATGGACACAACAATGCAGTAATGTTAGGGTGAGAATACTGTTAATTAGATAGTCCAATATTTTTTCTTATTTTTGAAATAAAAATATTACATGACCTAAGTGTTTGCTGTTAAGTTCAATTAATCTAATACATTCCTTGTATATTCATTTTAATTTGATTTAAAAATAGTAACAAAGATAACAAATCAAACAAATCATACTCCTTGAATGATACATGACTATTTTCTAACTGCTCCTGACAAAACTCAAGTGATTTTGTAAATAATTTATTTTAATTTATAACATATGTTACCCATAGTTTATAATAAATATTTATGACCATAGACTTTTTTTATTGAAGTATACTCAGTTATAATGTGTCCATTTCTGGTGTACAGAATAATGTCTCAATCATGCATATATATACATATATTCATTTTCATATTCTTTTTCATTAAATGTTATTAAAGATATATGAATATAGTTTCCTGTGCTATACAGAGAAATTTTTTTAATCTATGTTTATATACAGTGGTTATCATTTGCAAATCTCAAACTGCCAAACTTACCCCTTCCCATCCTCTTTCCCTTGTAACCATAAGATTATTTACTATGTCTGTGAGACTTTTTCTGTTTTGTAGATGAGTTCATTAGTGTCATTTTTCTTCTTACATTCTTTTTTAGATTCCATATATGAGTGATATCATATAGTATTATTCTTTCTCTTTCTGGCTTACTTCACTTAGAATGATGATCTCCAGGTTGATCCATGTTGCTGCAAATGGCATC
Organism: Vicugna pacos; assembly: GCF_048564905.1. Taxonomy (NCBI): domain Eukaryota; kingdom Metazoa; phylum Chordata; class Mammalia; order Artiodactyla; family Camelidae; genus Vicugna; species Vicugna pacos. The sequence goes on along the minus strand of NC_132999.1, from coordinate 9,014,862 downwards.
ATTTTATTATTTTTTATGGCTAAGTAATATTCCATTTGTAGATATACTACAACTTCTTTATCCAGTCATCTGTGGATGGACATTTAGGTTGTTTCCATGTCTTGGCTATCATAAATAGTGCTGCTGTGAACATTGGGGTGCATGTCTTTTTGAATTAGAGTACCTTCTATATATATGTTGGATCATATGGTAAGTGTATTTTTTATGATCATAGATCTTTAATATACAGAGTTCATCTTTCACTGAATTTATCTTATCATTATGTTTCAGCTTGTACTTGAGACATTGCAAAATTTATTTTTTTAATTAAACAAATATCACTTTATATATTTTCAATAAAAACTAGTAAATGCAAACAATATTATTTACTATTTATTTTACTAAATTAACTTTATTTCAAATCAAACCTTTATGAATGATGCAAATACCTTTGATGACAGCTACTATAATGTTTGAAATCAGATGTTCTTCATATATTGGCAAAAAAATAAAGCATAAAACATGCATATGTGTTCAGAGGCTGAAAATTTTATCAGCTGTTGCTCAAAATGTATTCAATACTCATTGTGGTTACAATGTTCTAAACTGTTTCTTAAACACTAGACAAGAATAATATTAAAATGAAACATTAACTAGTCTGAATGTTTCTTTATTTAGAGATGGGAAAGCTTCACTGTCCAAATATTAGATGATAATTTAGAGGATTCAGTTGGAAGAACACAGTGGGTGAATTCATATTTGTGAAATTCCCTGGTCACTGTTGTATAACTAAATAGTTGAGTATTCTAGCTGATTCCAGTTCTGCCTTGCAAACAAGCACCCAACTGGGAATTGCAGTATATCTGGTACTTGGGGGAAATTTCAAGGGAACTTCTTCCCCATATTTTAACTGACAATGGAAGATAAAGACAGTCATTGGAGTGTCATGCCAGATTGCAGGTATCTATTGTTCTAAGTGCAGACAAGACAAGCTAGTCCTGGTGTTAAAGACACAATCTCTGCAGGAGACTGTGTTCTATCTCTTCATGGTATATGTTACTTTACATTTTTATATACAGATCCTGGCATCTGTCAGCTCTAAAATGCACATCATAAAGACTGCACTATTTTTAGCTGGGGCAATCATCAGAGCTTAAGAACTTGGAATAAATGAATATAACCTCATGCAATTTTTGAAGAGTGTGCTTTTTAGTGTAAAATATTAATTTGTAAACAATTTTGGCAAGAAAATCTTTTAAAGTCAGAAATGTTAATTATGGCTTTAAATAAAATTGCTTAGAATATGGTAGTCAAATGATATACATTAATCTTTTCCAATCAATTTAATAACTTTACAGAAGAGCAATCTGGCAAGGCTTGTTTCTAAATTAAATAACCAACAAAAACCTAAATGATGTAGTACAATCGGTCTTTTAAAATGAGATATCTTTTTTGTTTGAGTTATGCCCAGTGTAACATATAAGAACACAAATGATTTTTCATGGGAAATACAATAAAAAATGCTTACTTCATGAGCCAAAAACTTAACTCCTTATAGGGTTGAAACTATAAGTGAGGAAGATTTTCTTTCAAAAACTATTCATTATATGCAATTCTTTTACATTGTGCACCTAAAATACAGCGATCAACAAAGAAAAAGAATTTATTAAATTTGGAAGATTAACATCTATTAATTTTATTTGCCCTACAATTACATTACACTTGAATTTTTTAAAAGTCATTGGATTTTGATGACTTAAAATAAAAAAGGTGCAAGTCTGCACTACTTTATTCAGAATTTTAAAATGTACCTGAAGATTTCATATTTTATTTTAATCAATTATAAGACGACACAATGCCAAAATAATAGCAAGAATTGAAATATAATTGAAGCAAGGTATTATTTTCCTTGAGTGTATTGAAGTAGGTGATTATATTTCTTTTATTGGGTATGAAAAGATTGATTGAGAAATAATATATAAATGCTTGTGCTCATAGAAAAGATGTGTCAAAATGTCAGAGGTGCTGAGATGGTAATGACAGAGGGTAGAAAAAAAAAATGGATCAAATCTCAGTTTTGCTGCTTTACTTAAAGACTGAAATCCTGAAACTTTTTGCTGAACATGAATCTGCCTCTCACATTTTTGAAAGCATTTGACATTTTCTGTGACTAGGAGTGCATCAACATTTAAAAAATATTGCTCCCCAAGGAAATTACATATATGATTTGATATAAAACAACAACAGTTTTGTGTAAGATATAAACATATTGCTACATAAACTTAAAACTTTCAATGTACAGAAGTAAATCCTGCGATGAAGAACATGGAGAGAGTCACCACTCAAAATCCACTTTTACAATACCTAAGAATGTTAAATATCTTTTTCTTTATTGTAGAAAGAAGTTCTCTAAATTTTGTAATTAAAAACTAAGTGATCTAAACTTCAGGTGCATTATGCCAAACCATATAGGTTCACTGAGACAGGGTATACTGAATAATAAGGGATTATTTATTTTAGAAATGTTATCTTTGTAGTAACATACCTAACTTCTAGTAGTAATTTCTAACATCAGTCATAAATAAAAACAAATACAAAGAAGTTCTTTATAGCTTTACTGAATAGGCTCATGGAACGATTCTGTTTTCATGAAATCATTTACAAGTTTAGAATTTGGATGTTTGACCTTTTCTTTATGATTTTTTGGATGAAATTTCAAAGCCTGAAATATATTTATGAAAATAAAATTTTTTGATACACTAATAGAGATACACAAACCTACATTCTCTAAATTTTTGGAAATTAAAGTGAAAATAAGAAATTTCTTTACATTGAGTCTTTATTTCAAATAATATTATTTTAAGAGCAAGTTATCTAGCATTACATCAGAGGAGAAGAGTGATCTGTTTATACAAATGCCAAATATTTGCCTAGCGATGCATTCATTCATTCATTCATTCATTCATTCATTCATTTATCAATCAGTCAAAATATACTTTATGAGCCTCAATGTATTCGACACTGCCTTGTCTTCTAGGAATTCAGGGATAAATCAGGCAAGGTCTTGATTCTAAAAAGGCAGTGTGGGAAGTATGGCTATAAAAACAAGTTATAATAATACCTTATAGATGTAAGTAAGCTACGTTAATATAAACATAATCAGATTAGAACAATGAGATGATTTTCGATTGCCAAGAAAATAATTGTCTTTAATCTGCAGAATAATCCCACCCAAATAGGAATATTCATCAGGAGAAAAATTACTATAGATGTTCCATATTAATACCAGCGATAATAAGCCAGAATATGATGTACTGAGTACTCACTACATGTTAAATTCTCTTCTCGGCATTTTAAATGCATTCTTATAACTCCGTGAGTTAGAAACTCTTATTAAGTCTTTCTCTACTTTGGCAAGGGTAACACAGAGGAATTTTGTATTTTCACCATAGTAACACAGGTAGTGAAAGGCAAAGCTGAGATCTGAACCCGAGCAATCTGGCTACGTAGCCTATGTGTTTAATACTCAATACAGAATAACATTTTCCAGTCTCTACAGAAACAGAGAAAAGAAATGGGAACTTTCCCACAGTTAGAAGAACCAGATAACTCTTTATACAAGAAGATAAATGTTTAAACTACTAGTTTCAGACTGAAGAAAGATATCTACCACATAATCTCTTAGAGACAGAATTTCATTCAATTAACATGTATTTATTGAGTACTTGATGTATTCCAGGCATTGTTCTAGGTTCCCAGATAGATCAAGAAACAAAAACAGAACAGACACTCTTGCCCTCGTGAAGCATGTATTGTCTGAAGACTGTATACTAGTTAGTTTGTGTTACAGACAAAAGAATATGGCTAGACCAGGTTCAAAATGACAAATTTGTTCTATTAAAAAATATTCTAAATTGATGTTAGAAGTTTGGGGCAAAAAAAAAAAAAGACAGCTGGACTAGTATAGAATTTTCATAACAATCACTTACGTTTGCTAACAGTTTCCTACAATCTTGGAATAACTTAAATTGCACGAACTCAATTGCCACTTCAGTAATTTTGATACAGATAAAAAGCACTTTAAAGCTTTGAAGCCACAGAAATCTGAGCTTTATCCCACAAATGCCTACCCTCAAACTCTTTAAACCATCTTTTATTTAGCCCACTAATCAATCACGTGCTAGTTGCTGTGTCTCGGCATTTGTAACTTACCTCCTTGTCTCTTCTTAGTGTTTGAGTCATCACCTTAAGACACGGAGAGCTCTCTACTCTGAGCAAATAGAACTGACGTGAATATATTAGATGACAAGTTATAGAAAGAGATTTATGTGCTTATATAGCTAAGTAGGTAACCAGATTCTGATAATTGAACAGTGATATGGTTCATGCACTGGAGGTTAAAATTAAACGAGAGTTCTTTGAATTTTTTTTTTTAATTGCACTTTAAAATTCCAAAGAATTCATGTGAGTTTGACTTTGGGCTTGCTTTCAGGCAACAAGTTATGCAAACTGCAGGTTGCTCTCCAATAGTACTGTTTATAACTCTCCAACCCTAATTCATGCTACTCTTAGAGCCCTGAGGTGACAATTATTTCTGAATTCATTAATAAATGGGAGTCTGTTATGATGACAAAACCAAAGAGCTGTGTGTGTGTATTTTCTGGCTGCCGGAAGACTCCCTCTTGGCTGATACTAATAATATGTCACCTCTAATCTTATTTCCTGTTTCCAAGATATGTTTTCATTAACCCTCATATCACATAGTATCCTTCATTCTGACATAGGATTTGGTTTGTTTCTATAGTCATTTTGAGTGACTTCATGGGAGGCCAAAGTGATGGAATAGATTGTTATCAGTGTGCAAAAAGAAGGGAGGACAAAACCCTCATTCTAGATCATTTGATTGACCAAAAGGAAAAAAAAAATCCTACTTGACTTTAAGTGAATTTTCCCCCAAATTTCCAAATATACCAGTAAATTGTGGAGGATGAAAGATCAAGATTTCATGTGATATAATAATTTTCTCTAACAGATAGGAAAATAGGTGAAGGCATCACCTTGGTGTTACTTTCTCCGTGGAATATAATATTTCAAACTAGGTCTTAGGAATAAAGAAACGTTACAAGCTAATGTATATAATACATAATATATGTGCAACCAAAGGAAACATGAAGCCCAGCGGCAATTATTTAATGGCATGAATATACAAGGAAGTGTTGTCAGAAGCGGCATCCAGCCCAGAAAGAAGACTCAGTAGGGGAAGGACGTGCCAAACAAGCCAATTTAAATTCAGCCAGTCAGCAAACAGGAATACCTATCAGTTTGCAAGGGGATATTTTGCTTTCCTTGGACAAGCAATGCTCGTCCTCTCTTATAAATGACAGTACTTAGCTTGACATAACAAGATGCTTTAAACAAGGCACTTAGAGGAAGACGCATTTCTTTGATTAACGTGAGGAAATTGAAACAAGGTAAAATGGATGAAAAGAGAAAAAGAAACACTTAGAATAGCTCATTGATGTGAGCAGCGGCTTGACGTGCACAGGAAACACTGTGGTGGAGAAAGCGGAGAAATGCAGCTGGTGGCTGTCTTAATAACCTCCTTTGAACTACTGCAGAGCCAAATGTGACCATATGTGGAGAAATCTCATTATTCATCGCAAAAAATAAATAAATAAAAATGGGGATGGTCTAAAGCTGGCTTATTTAAGAGTCTTATTTAAGAAAGTTTTAAATTTTTCACGTATTTTAAACAACAAGGTTTCCATATGTCTCATCTACTTTAAGTTTATTCTTTGTTAGTATCAATAATATCAACAGTTAACATTTATTAAGCATTTACTAAGTTTCAGGCATTGTGCTTAATGCTTTTTACATATAATTCTCTCAAAACTCTTATAAAATGCACACTGCACTCATCTTCATTCTAGAGGTAAGGAGTTGAATGCTTATGCCAATTATAAATTGCCAAAATCATATAGCTAGCAACCTAGCTGGAAAATCAGTGTCTAGACTTCTCACTTTTAATCGTCTTCCTGATGAACATGCTTCAAACTGTTGAGATATTTCTCCTCCTTTGTCATCATCATCGCATAAATGATATGCAAATTTTTAATCATCATTTTTCTTGAAAACTTAATCTTTTAGCTTGATAGCTTTTCCTCTGAGTTTTCTTTTTTAATATATACTTCAGTAGACATGTCTCATTACCAAGAATGAAGGGACAGTGATTCGCATTTGAGAGCCAGCTCTGCAGGCCTGGGCTTCACAGGACAGAAGCTCATGGTGCCTCACCACCAGTGGACATTATTTACTCCTAAATTACGATAGAATTCCTATGGAATCACATAATATACTCACATTAGAGTCAAATGAGCTCATCGTGATGAATGTAACTACAGTGAATGCCAAAGAAATGAATAGTGATTATCTACTCATTGTAAAGGGTGGCTGATAATTAGTGATATTACACAAAATGTACCTTTTAAGCAGCCATCACCATGCATTCATATAGTGCCATTACAATGCTCATCAGAATGAGTTCATTTGACAATCACACAGCCAGAACTCAGAAGCCCTCTGAGAGTCAGTGGCCTCAAGTTTGAGTGAAGAACAATTCCATCAAGTTTTTGGAATTCTGTTAAAATATATAAAACATGATTTTCTTTCCTAAAGATAGTAGTTTTAGAAATATGTGACCACCAATGATATACTTTGGTCTTTTTTTAGGGCAGGACGTTGATATAGCTACAACACTCAAATATTAAGACTTAAAAGCTAAGTATAAACCCTAAAATAATCAAGCATTTTGTTATTAACTGTGATGCATATTCATTCATGGTTCTGGGTCATTTTAGACGGCAGTGTCTGCTTTAAGGGTGTGCTAAAATGTGGGGGAAAATGCGCACGCAGAGAATACGTATAATCGTGGGCACTTTCTAAACAGTGTAGGGAAATAGATTTGTAATGTTAGGAAGACGTTCTCGCTCTTTTTTTTTTTTTTGACCTTGACCAAGATAATAAGTTGAATATTAAATTTACTTCTCTGATACTGTGACCCTTCTGACAGACTAAGATGATGATTTTTATCCAGAAAAAAAAAAGTCTCTTAAGTAAGGTGGATTGTTATCACTCCTTCAGAAGTAACAACTTATAAGGTCAGAAGTATAACTATCATCTCTTTTCAGTTAGTTAAATTCTTTTTTTAAAAATTGTGGTAAAGAATGCATCGTATGAAATCTACTCCGTGAACACATTTTAAGTGTGCAACACAGTATTGTTAATATATGTACATTTTTGTACAATGGATCGCTAGAACTTAATTGGGTAAATTCTTATTTGACAAAAATTTTGTATGTTTTTGGTTGCATAAATAATGGACTTTTCCATGTGGAATTCTTATGTTAGAGAAACCAGCTAGTCTGCAGTTTTTAATTAATTCAGCCACCCAGAAGTTACAAAAACCAAGAAGTGAAGCATAGACATTGTTTGAAAGATAAAGGTCTAAGGTTTACAGGATTTAACATCCATCACAAAGTTCATTTCTATGAGCCCTCATCACCAGTGAAATGCAGCCATTCCATTTTGCTTTCCTCAAATCATTACTGACAAAGGAAACTATTCAGTGGCACCAAACAGACCTATATTTGCTGAGTAACGTGACTCTTCAGGCACAATATACTTCTGAATGTGACGTGATGTTCACTACCTCGGTTTGAAAATTTCTGATGTCTTTTAAGTGAGAATATTCCTGAGAGCATTCTGTACTTGACAGAAATGCTCTATCTGTACTCATTTCAAATGATGAATTTTTTGTCTCTTAGGCAGAAGGAAAAAGATTAATAGTTGTTTACTCATTTCCCTGAAAACTGTATTTGATTAAAAAAAAGTGAAACAAAATATCCCATAGGAAAATTGCATTTTATTCATTTATATGTCATAACATCTGCTATAGAACATAGAGATCACCCAGAGAATTTTTCTAGCAAAGTTGGGAGGAGGGAAGGGTAGAGATTTTTTAAAAATTAAAGAAATTTCTGCGACCATCAATGTACAAGTTAACTGTATTTTAACATTTCTATCTGAGGGAATTGAAGGCAGCTCATTAGTGCTACATTGTAGCTGTTTTATATTATTCCATTCTGAGAAATACTTACTGGCATATGCAATATGAAATTCTGCAGAATTTAGGTTGGAAAGTGGGCCATAAAGTCAGGTTTCCCAGGTCAGTGAACTGATTCTGTCTCTTTCTACAGGAACTTTGGGAAGATACTTCATTTCTCTATGCATCAATTTTCTAACTTGTAAAAATGGACAGAGGGTATAATAGTTGTTCCTACGTCAGAGATCTTTTTGCAGGCTGAAATATAAAGTTCTTGGAACAATTTCCAGCACATACCACTTGGAATACATTAATGTTCAACTTATTACTGAATGGTTGTCTAAAGTAGAGGTCAGCACACTATAGTCCTTTGATTGAATCCAGCTTATAGCTTGTTTCCTTTGTTATTTTTTTTCAAGGTTTTTTAGATTCCATGTAAAAGAGAGATCATGTGATACATGTCTTTCTCTGTCTTACTTATTTCACTTAACATGATGCTCTCAAGGTCCATCTGTGTCACAAATGATGAAATTTCATTCTTTTATATGGCTGAATTTTATATGTGTGTGTGTGTATATGTGTATATATATATGTACACACACCCCCCGTATTTTCTTTACCCATTTATCCATCCATGAACACTTAGATTGCTTCCATATCTTGGCTGTTATAAAAAATGCTTCAATGGGGTACATACATCTTTTCAGGATAGTAGTTTCTTTTTCTTTCTTTTTCTTTCTTTTTTTTTTTTTGACAAATGCTCAAAAATAGAATTGCTGGATCATATGGTGGTTCTATTTTTATTTTTTTTAATTTTTTGAAGAAATTTCTTACTGTTCTATAGTGGCTGCACGAGTTTACACTCCCACCAACAGTGCCCAGGGTTCCTTTTTCTCCACATCCTCCCCAATGCTTATTTCTTCTTCTTCTTTTAATAACAGCTAACAGCCCTGACGTCGTATCTCACTGTGGCTCTGATTTTCATCTTCCTGATGACTAGTGATGTAGAGCGTCTTTTCATGTACCTGTTGGCCACTTGTGTGTCTCCTATGGAATAATGTCTATTCAGATCTTCTGCTCACTTTTTAATTTAATACTTTGTGGTATTTTTTGCTATTGAATTTTATGAATTCCTTATATGTTCTGAATATTAAACCCTTATAAGATAGAAGATTTGAAAATATGTTCTCCCATTCAGTAGGTTGTCTTTTGATTTTGTTGGTTTCCTTTGCCATTCATAAATTTTTAGTTTGATGTAGTCCTATTTGTTTATTTTTGCTTTTCTTGCTTTTGCTTTTGGTGTTAGAGTCCAAAAAAAAAATTATTGCCAAGACCAATGTCAAGGACCCTACGGCATATGTTTTCTTCTATAAATTTTATGGTTTCAAGTTTTAACTTCAAGTCTTTAGTCCATTTTTATTAATTTTTGTGTATGGTGTTTAAGTAGTTCAGTCTCATTGTTTGCATGCGACTGTCCAATTTTCTTAACACCATTTATTAAAGAGGTTGTCTTTTCTGTATTGTATATTCTTGGCTCATTTCTGGTAAATTCATTGACTGTTTAGGCAAGGGTTTATGTCTTGCCTTTCTATTCTGTTCCATTGATCTATTTGTCTGTTTTTATGCCAGTACCATACTGTTTTAATTATTATAGCTTTATAGCAGTTTGAAATCAGGGCGTGTGATGCCTCCAGCTTTGCTCTTCTTTCTCAAAATTACTTTGCCTATTTGGGGTCTTTTATGGTTGGATACAGATAGATATTTTAGGATTGTTCTATTTCTGTGAAAAATTCCATTGGAATTTTGATAAGGATTGCATTGAATCTGTGTATTGCTTTGGGTAGTTTGAACATTTTAATAATATTCATTTTTCCAATCCATGAACACAAAATTTCTTTCCATTTATTTGTGTCTTACTCAATTTCTTTAATTGATGGCTTGTAGTTTTCAATTTTTAGTTCTTCCACCTCCTTGATTCAACTTTTTCCTAGGTATTCTTTTTGATACAAGTGGAAATAGAATTGTTTTCTTCATTCTCTGATATTCATTATCATTGTATAAAAGCACGACAGATTTTTTTGTGTAATAATTTTGTATCCTGCAACTTTACCAGGTGTATTTATTCGTTCTGACAATTTTTGATGGGATCTTTAAGAATTTCTATTATGTAATCTGCAAATAGTGACAGTTTTACTTCTTCCTTTCCAATTGGATGACTTTTATTTGTGTTGCCCAATGGTCCTGGCTAAGACTTCCAGTACTATGTTAAATAAAGGTGTTGAGAGTGAATATCCTTGTCTTATTCCGAATCTTAAAGGCAAAGCATTTAGCTTTTCACCATTGAGTATAATGTTAGACATGGTCTTGTTATATGTGGTCTTTACTATTTTTAGATACATTTCCTTTACATTTTTTAATCATAAATAGATGTTGAATTTTGTCAGCTGCTCTTTCTGCATCTATTGAGATGAACATATAGATTTATCATTCATTTTGTTATTGTGGTGTATCACACTAGCTGATTTTCGTATGTTGGACAATCCTTGCGTCCATGGAATAAATCCAACTTGATCATGATATATGATCCTTTTGATGTATTGTTGAATTCAGTTTGCTAATATTTTGTTGAGGATTTTTGCATCTATGTTCATCAGGGATATTGGCCTGTAATTTTCTCTTCTTGTGGCATCATTGTCAGATTCTGGTGTCTGGGTGATGCTGGTCTCATAAAATGAGTTTGGAAGAGTCTGCCCCATTCTCTTCTCTACATAATTTATTTACGCTGTGATCTTTGTCGTTTCCTTTCTTCCACTAACTTTGGGCTTTGTTTTTTTTTTTTTAATTTTCTTGATTTATGGTTTGGTCATTTACTTAAGAGATTTGTTGTTTCTTGAGATAGGCTTTTATTGCTATGAACTTCCATCTTAGAACTACTCTTGCTGCAGCTCATGAATTTTGGTATGTTCCATTTCCATTTTTATTTGTCTCAAGGTATTTTTTAATTTCTTTTTTGATTTCTTCATTAACACATAGGTTGTTCAGTAGTATGTGTTTAATATGCATGTATTTGTGAATTTTGCCAGTTTTCTTCATGTAATTAACTTCTAGTTTTGTATCATAGCTGCTAGAAAAGATGCTTTATATGATTTCAATCATCTTAAATTTATTAAGACTTATTTTATGACCTAACATAGAGGTCCAGTCTTAGAAAATGTTTCACGTGCACTTGAGAAGAATGTGCATTTTGTTACTTTTGAATGGAACGTTATATAAATATCTCTTAAGTCTACCTGATCTAAAATGGTGTTTAAGGTCAATGTTTCTTTATTGACTTTCTGTCTGAATGATCTATACATTGACATAAATGGGTATTGAAATCCCCTACTATTATTATTTTGCTATCTATTTGTCTCTTTAGATCTGTTATTTGCTCTATATATTTAGGCTCTCTTATGTTGAGTGCATAAGTGTTTACAAATGTTATGTCTTTTTGCTGGATTGACTCCTTTGTCATGATACAAAAATCTTTCTTTGTCTATTATTATAGTCTTTGTTTGAACGTCTATTTTATCTAAGTAAAACTACTCCAGCTTTCTTTTGGTTTCCATTGGCATGAAATATCTTTTTCCATCTCTTCACTTTCAATCCATATGTGCCTTTACTTCTAAAGTGAGTCTTAAACAGAAACAGACTCACAGACATAGAAAAAAAACATGTTTACCAGGAAGGAAATAGGAGGGGGGGTAAACTGGGAGTTCAGGATTTGCAGATACTATTATATATAAAACACATAAACTACAAGCCTTACTGTATAGCACAGGAAACTATATTCAATATCTTGAATAGCCTATAATGAAAAAGAATATGAAAGGAATATATATATATATATATATAAACTGAACTATGCTGTACACCAGAAACTAACATAACATTGTAAACTGACTATACTTCAATATAAATACATAAATAAATAAATAAATAAATAAATAAATAAATACAGTGAATCTTTTGTAGGCAACATATAGGTGGATCTTATTTTGTATCCATGCAACCACTCTATGCCTTTTGATAGGGGGATACAGTTTCCTTACATTTAAAGTAATTATTGATAGTTACGTACTCACCGCCATTTTGTTCATTGTTCTCTGGCGGTTTTTGTCATTTCTCTTTGAGCCTTTATTCTTTTGCTGCTCTTTTCCTTTGTGGTTGGATAATTTTCTTTTGTGGTATGCTCATACCCTTTTCTCTTCAGATTTTCTGTATGTACTATAGGTTTCTGCTTTGTGGTTACCATTGAGATTACCTATAACAACTTATATGTGTCACAGTTTCAGTTGATAACAACTTCAGTTTGATTTCATTGTGAAGTTCAACATTATTACTTTTCCTCATCCATGTTTTATGTTTTTGTTGTGACATTTTAATCTTTTTATCTTCCCTGTTTATCTTGTGTTATGGCTTGTTTTTTTTTTAATAAAACTTCATTGAAATGCAGCTACTCTTATTTTAGATATTGACATCACTTGTGTCTGCTTTCATTCAAAATCTGAAATGCATAATTCCTATAGAAACTTTATGGCCCACAGAACCTAAAATCATTACTATTTGGCCTTTTACAGAGAAAATTTGCCAGTCCCTGAACATCTGTGGTGGTTGATGTTGGATGTACCTTAATGAAATATCAGATCATTTCAGAGATGTCACCACCAGGCCAAATAATCAGAAAAAAAAAAATCCAAGGACAGAAAAAAACCTAAATAAAAGCAAATACATTACTTAAGAATGAAGTATTCTGAAGAGTGTATTAAAGAATCACACTTAGAATTCTTCTAGTCTCCAAAATCCATTTATAGCTCCAGCTTCATCTAAGCACTTCCTTGCATCCAAACAAGGGTGCAGCACATTTGGGAAATTTGGCATTTTCGGAATAATGTACATTTTTTTCTTTAGCTATTTGAATTTCTTCGTGAGATTTATTCTGCTTCGAATGCCCTCTATCTTCCTTATCTGTCACATAGCCAGCATGCAGAAGAATCAGGATTAAAACTCACATATGTCTATCTTTGTCCTGGGTTTTTTGTACTGAACCACATTGCTCATCTGCCATACTGGGCAATAGGTTTTATTTAGTCAATACATTTACACACACATGGACACACAAATCATTTTTGTATGTATGTGTGGTGTGTACATTCTGCAATTATAAGTACATACATATATATATATATATATTCAATTTATAGATAATATATTATAAATAATTTAAATTTGTGTGGATATACATATAATTATATAGATAAATAAATGTATTTGCAATACAAATGTATTATATATTGCAAATATATAGTGCCTATACACTACATATCACTTACTATATGAACTTATCCCTAGAAGACTACAAATATCTATCACCTATTATGTGCCAGCATTATTCTAGGCACTGGGAATAGAATAGAGCCATGACAATTTTAGATGAAGATGAGTGGGAAAATATAGAATTTTGTGGAAGGCTAAGGAGCAGTTGCCCTTTTAAATAAATTGGCTATGGTAGGTCCAGCTGGAAAAGGGACACTGGGCCAAAATCTAGCAGAGGGAGAAGCCCAGACATTTTTTTTAAGCCAATATTCCAGGTAGAGGCCAGGGTGGATAAGGAGGACCTGAGAAGTGAATATGGCTGCAGTATTGTAGGACGAAGATGGAGATCAGCACAGCGGGGGCTTAGAGAGTGAGGGGGGGATAATGGGGACAAAATTATGAGGGGCCATCTTGCAGTTTTAAAGATCTGGGCATTATTCTGAGTGAGAATGAAAACCTCTGGAGGGGGTTGAAATTTATTATGGTTGTTGTTGCTTATCATAAATGTGCTTCTTTCTCTTACCATCTTCCATTTTTAGATATGCTTCATAATTCTTTCTAATTGATCTACAGTAAATATAACACGATCTATTCACTTTGGGTTTTATGCTTACCCCATGTACTCTGCTAAGTATTTAATAATCTGTTACCAAAAGTTCTCATTCTTAGAGGAGAGTTTTTCTATTTGTTTTCACTGGATGACTGCTGCTTTAATACTATCGCCATTCATATTCTATGTTTTATTTTTCTTGTGTATATTTGATGTTCATATGTAGCCATGGCAAACTTTAAACAGTCTGACAAGATTATTTGTTGACATCTTCTTGATTGGTAAGCTTATCTTTGTAGATGTCTATAAGAAACAATATTTGAAAATTAATTCTGGTAGCCATTCGGGTTTTGAAATTTATATGAATATCAGAGACAACTTTTCATTGAGAAGGTGTATCACTCTCATTAAGAAGATTACATTTTAACTTCTGATGAATATATAAAGGAAGCAAAACAATTAAGGGTATCCCATCTTCCCAATGTGATGTGGAATTGTAAAATGTGAATATGTGAGAATGTAGTTATTTTGACAGAGGAATTTTACACTATGATAAGGTGTATTGTGTGTTGAAATGTTTTTGTGTCTCTTTTTTTTCCTGTTATTCTTCTAATGATTTCTTCAATCATATAAAGTTCAAAAATTTAGAATCTTGTTTCTTATCATGTGTCCTGTTTTATAGAATTTTCAACTCTATTGTGAGTAAATTATGCCTATACATTCCTGTTTTAAATCTCATAAAACAACATATTCTAACATTCTAATTCTAATTGCTCTAGTCCTCATTTGCACTCTGATTTGTTGATTAAAACAAAAACAATGAACTATTATTTCAAACCTGGGGTGAAAGTGTGCCCTGTCTAGACACATGGCATATTGAGTATTATCGAAACTATTTTGTGATTCTTTTATACATTTCCATATTGCTTCAGTGTGGATTTAATAAATTGAACATGGTTATCTTAAATATTCAAATAAAGATTTAAAAACAATGACAAATATTTAATGATAATTTTTACAATAAACCCTCATCATTTCCACTGAAATTGGATGTTAATCAGGACCAGCCAAAAGAAAGTTCCGTTCTGCATGATCATTAAGTTGGAGGCAATAGCAGCACTGACCTCACTGGGCTGCTGCAAGGGCTAAACTTAATTCATTACATAAAGTGCATAGCACTTTGCAAGCAAATAGCAGATGCTCAGTGACATCAGTTGTGATGATGATGATGATGGAAAGCATAACAAAGGAAGATGGATTCTAAGTAGAACCAGGGTTTTCTGTTAAGGCTATTGTTTATAGTTAGCTTTTAAACAACCTTTCTATGACTTTATCAATTCTTTATTCTGTGTCCTCGGGGTGAGTCTGATAATTTTGCAGGGAGCTGCCAAAAATTACTCATTGTTCTGTTAATCATTGCTAATAAGAACAGAGAATTTTTCTGGTTGTCCCATGAAAATTATACTAATTAGAAATGTCTGAATTTTTGCATCTCCTTGGAGATTAATTTATTCATCATAATCAGTTAATCACTTTTCTTTACATAATTAGACAGCTTCTGGTGAAGAAGAGGACCCTTTAGTTTTCTTAGAATGAAGACGACTATTTTAGCTGACACTAGTGAAACCTGGAAGTCAGCTCAAGACCTTCTTAGCATGTAGCATCCATAATTGCATACTGATTAGTGCTGGTAGCATTGTTGTCCCAAATAAGAGAAGGCTTCAAGAAATGTTTAGGAAATTGATTCTGAGAAAGTACAATGGCCTTCTTGATGGGCAGTATTTTTTATGTTATGAATTATTCAATAACTGACATTAGTAGAGATTCACTTTATAAATAGGATCAGTCTCTGCTACTTTCTTCATGCAGACTAACAAGCTAGATCCCTCCAAATTATCTCTGAACGAGACACCATTACTTCTGCATTATTCTGCCTCTTCAATAGAGAAGGAAGCGGGAAAGGGAGTCACATATTTCAAAGGTGAATAAATTTAATCAGTTGGACAATATGGAGTCAAAGAATAAGTATGAGCAGGATGAATGTAACTGATATTAACGAACAATCACTATTTTAATAAGATAGCCATTATGTGTGTATGGGAGTACTCTATTTAATCCCAAACATCTTTTTACAAATTAACCAAAAAAAAAAAAAAATAGAAAAAACAAATTCTCTCTCAGAACTTCATTTAAAATATAGTAAAATATGCATTTCAGGGGAAATTAAATTCTGCCCCAAAATTTGTACTGAAAGGCAAGAAGGACAATTCAGCAAAAATATGGTAAAAATTTGGGTATATCTAAATATGCATCTATTAAACAAAACAGTTGATAATTTTGGCTAATGTAGGCTATGAGAGCAATATGCCACTAAAACACTGGAAGCTGGTAACATGCAAGTTTGGCAGAAAGAACGTGCCAATAGTTTTTAAGCATTTTCATCTCATTGTATTAATATAGGAGAAAGGTAGAGTCACACAAAATTATTAAATTGATAGGAAACATTTTAATATCCTACTCACATCTGTATTAAATTCTGGTGTTTTCCTATGTATTCAAGCAAATACAATATTAATAAAATATTAATAAAGATGACATTCTAAGTATTTGCATTCACTAGTAAAATTTTTACATAAATTGAAATTTTTTAATCTAACGTTCACTACCATCTTTTAAAGTATTTATTCTTATATACATTTTAACAAATATGTAGAACAGTATGTGCATTTCTATTCCTCTGTATTGACCTAATTGCATGCACAGTGCCCCTTATTTCCTGGGGATTGGTTCCAGAACCCACTCTGGATACCAAAATCCATGGATACTCATGTCCCAGAGTCAGCCTTCTGAATCCATAGTTCTCCATCAGCAGATTCAACCAACTGTGGATCGTGTAGTACTGTATTTACTATTGAAAAGAATCTGTATACAAGTTGACCGGCATAGTTTAAGCTTGTGTCATTCAAGGGTCAACTCTATTTTCCCTGTTTCTTGAGGAGGCTTTTGATTTTTAAATATATTTCTTTATACTTTGGAAGATTAACTACTGAAACTACATTTAGCAATTATAATTTCATAAGAATTACAAAATTTGCATTATTATTCTCTCTCAAGGCATAGGCGCAAGACACATAAACTGAGACATAATGATTACTTTCAAATTCAACAACTGATCATCAGATTTTCAGATGATCATTTATCACCTAGTCACTTTACAGTAAATAACCAGCCTTGTAAGAGCCACGTTATAAAATTTACTCTAACAATGCTTAAAAAGATCAATATATTAAATATACTTTATACATTGTATACATTGATTTGCATAAAGCATAACTTAAATAAGGATTACTTTAAATACTACTCAGATTATGATGCCAAATTTTGACAACAAGAAGAGAAATTTCAGCTGTACTGCGATGTGTAAAAAATTCATGAAAAGTTGAATTGTTTTCTCATGTGTAAGCCTGCATATTGGCACACTCTCAACAATGTTACAAGTCAGATTTAAAATGATGCATTGAAAATATTTGATATTTCAAATAAGCTGTCATTCAGTGAATAGGAAAGACTATAGTGTGACAACAGTGGATAAGGTTAATACTGTCCAAATTGGGGGGAGAAAAAAATCTTTATCATTTCTAACAATAGGAATCCTTGCCATTTCTGGTCACTGTCACCACAGATTCCTGGAAAAACTGGAACTAGAAAATTGTGAGCAGAGTTGGCACTGACACACCTGTACCCATGTTTATTTTATTCATTAAACATTTATTGAGCACCTGGTGGAAGGTATGGTACTAGAGTAAACTAACCTCAGCCATGTGGGTATTCACAACAGCAGGAAGACAAGCAAACACATTTTGGTGGTGCAAAATCATCTTTTTTTTATATAACATTTTGGCTGCAATGGAGGGCAAAGGATGGGATATGGTTAATTTGGCATGGAGAAGTCTGGGAAATGTGAACAGAAGAAATATAATTTTAGCTAGATGATAAAGGATAGATAGAAGTTTGCCAGTTGGACAAGGTGCTAGGAAGATTTACTTATAGGACAAATCACACATACACACACACACTGGTCCAGAGACTGTGATTAGGGAAAGAATATGAAAGAAGAATATAGGATAGTCTGAACAAATTATGCAGATACTTGAATGTAGTTGTTGGTGCTTTGTTCTATGAGTAATGATTATCCATTGAATTTTCTATGCAGGGACTTTCATCATCAAACTTGCTATAGAAAGGTCAATTTGAGAGCACTGAGGATGATGGACTGGAGAGAGAAGAACAAATGCAGGGACTTACCTCCTCTATTATTTTTATCTCAGTGAATGATACGATTTTCCATGTACTTGCTCAAACAAGAAACCTGGTAGACATTTTGGGTCTTCTCTCTCTTTCAGTCCATCACCAAATCCTTTCTTACCTTTGCAAGAAAGTCCAAATCTCTGTAACTACACTGAATAGAAGACATTTCTTCCCACCAATGACACGTTAATGATGACCTAATTGAGCTTCGTTATATTCATTCTTGCCTTTGTCTTTCCCTAGAATCTATTCTCTCATATAATCATAGGAATGGTGCTAAAACTCAAAATTTGTCTAAAGAAATTCCTTTACTATTTCCGTGTTACACTTAGTACAAAGCCCAAAATATATCGCCTTCCTTATGACCCATAGTTTACCAGTTAGATGTTTTATAGTAAATTGAACATGAATGACTCTAAAATAATTTGGTTCTTAGATACCTTTCTTCATAATATGCTGTTAAACTAATAGTTAATAATAAATAATTATGTCCATAATCGTTAACATGTACTCTATGCTAAGCATGGTGCTTTTTGTATACTTTCTGTACTTTATTTGGTCTTCACAACAACTCTTTGACATTATTTATGTTTTATAGATCAGGGGACCAAACTGTATGATGTTTATTTAAGTCAGGGTTCGATATGGGAAAGGAAATTGGTTCTACCTGACTGCAAGGCCTAAGCTCAACCACCAGCTTATGTTGCCTTCCACAATATTATGGAGAGGGAAAAGATTTTTAATAAATAAGATAAAATCCTGAGAATAATTCCTGGAGGTAGGTCAAAAGAAGGCCTAGTTCTACAAAAAATATAGAAATATAAATTTAAGACTAAGTTCAAGGTCAAAATCAAACAAGAAACCAGGCGACTATGAATAAGAGCAAGGAAAGGATGTAATTTCAGAGGCTGTTTTGACCCGAATTACACCCTGGTAAGAGTGGGCACCTTGTCTTTATTCCAGGCATCATTATCAGCCTGAGTCCTGCCTGTCAAGAGTCCCTTTCTCAGAGAAACTAACATAATATTAACCAGATGCTAAAGAGAAGGGTCACCATCAACACTTGCTACCTATGAAAGAAGTACAGGGGGTACCAGGAAAGACGTACATGGGAGGAAACGCACGTTGAAAATCCTCTCTGCCTGCCGTGAACAGTAATTTTACGCAAATGACTCCCTCTGCTGATGAATTTTCTTATTCCCAAGGGGAAAAAAAAAAACCACTTCTGGAACTAATATACTAAGAATAAGGAACTTTCACTGGGTTCTTAAGGCATTTATGGTAGGATTGAATGGCTCTCAGTCAGAGAATGACTCATTAAAATTTAGTTTTGTTTCACTTGCTGAGATGGGCATTTATTATGCGTCTCCTCAACAGACATTCCTTCTTCTGGCAAATGACGCTAGAAGTTGGGGGTGGAGGGTGGAGGGTGGGGAGGGTGACGCTCTTTCTTCAAATCGTTGTCTGTTGGGATTACACCACCAGGCGAGTTCCAGGACAGGAGAATTTCAGCGTATCGCATTGCAGACGCCTAAAGCGAATCTCAGGTTTTGTCAGGAATCCTGGGGACAATTCCATTACTCTTCCACTGGAAGTGATCCTATAAGTACATAGTCCCTCAGGCTGCTGGCCGCCATCACGGAGCTCCGAGGAGGCAGAGGAAGCCGACCCAGAGGAAGAAAGAATTTACTCCATGGATGTCATTTCAAGACTTGTCTCCAAATGCCCTGAAACCTCACCTCTTAAAAGACTATTCAAGCTACTTCAGTCAGTAAATTCTCTTCCTTTGCTTTTACATCAGTTTATAAGAAGCTTCATGTAACTTGCGATGTAAAGAGTTCTCCAGAAATGTTAACATCTTCAGCTAGTGTTTAACTTGCTTTTCAGATGCTTTTACCAGTGAACCATTTCCTAAAGATTTCCTCTTTGTTCATTCATTCATTCATCCATGTATTTATGTGTTTGCTAATTCAGCATATCTGCCGTCTATTTAATATTATCATGGCAGTGCTCTAAGCACTGGGGAGGTTACAGTGATGTCCGGGTCATCAGTTACAGGCATGATGATCTTGAAGAGCACACGTGAGCATTTTCTCAGTGTACACATATAAGTAGGTTCAGGAAAAAATCATGCAAGGTAGACAGAATAAAGAAAATCATGGATAAGACGGCGTTAATATGAACATTAGGGATCAGATATGCTTTCAATGTGTGAAATTGTGAGGAGAGGTGTTTCGGGCAGAGAAAACAGTGTGAGGGAAAAGTCCTGTAGCAAGAAAAATGGAGTCTTTTTGAGAAAAAAACAAATATTTCACTTTGGCGGCCCACTTTGGCTGGAATTTTGTGTCAGTTTAGGAAGTCTGTATTCTAGTACATCCAGAAAAAGGCAAAACGTTTATTTTTTCTTTCCCCCTCTGGCAGCTGCCCATGAATAAGACTTCAAGTGGAAAAAAAAAATCTGTCTACTACTTTAAAGTCTTTTGCCTTGGAAACAATTCTGCAATGTGGGCAGATTATCATTCCTTCATCCCACAAACAGCAAATTTTGAAAGTGAGAATCTGACTTTGAGCGTTGACAATAGCAGTTGCCCTACTTCTCTGCCAAATGAATCTGTTTTACATGTTCAGAAAGCTCTCTCTTCTCTTGGTTCATAAGGAACGGCGTGAAATAACCGCAGTGCGACCACGATGGCCACTCCGAGCTTTCGGCATTTGGAAGTGATTTAAGGTTAACCCCACAGGAGGCAACCTCATATGTGACTTTACAAAAGCACTCAATTTGGATAGTATTATAGCCATCTTTTTACT
The DNA here is from genome assembly GCF_048564905.1 of Vicugna pacos. Classification (NCBI taxonomy): domain Eukaryota; kingdom Metazoa; phylum Chordata; class Mammalia; order Artiodactyla; family Camelidae; genus Vicugna; species Vicugna pacos. The sequence goes on along the minus strand of NC_132999.1, from coordinate 8,993,761 downwards.
TTGCAGTCACATAGAAAATGTAGCATGTGTGGTACCAGGGTGCTTCTTCACTAAAGAAGTGGTGAGTTCTGTGTAATGGAGGCATAAAGGGGTGTGTTCAGGGGGTCCGCAGCCTGGAGGTTGGCTGTCTTAATTGTCAAAAAAATCACAGAAGCATTGACCGTGTGAGAAGGAATTTTAAATGTCACCTGTAACTTATGCTTGAATGTATGAGGTAATTGCATTCCAATATAATTGTCACTAGCCATGCATGGCTATTTAAAATTAAATTTACATTAATTAAAATTAAAAATTCAGGTCCTTGGTCACCCTCCTCACATTTCAAATGCTTCATAATTACATGTTGTTAGTGTCTCAATATTAGAAGCATAATATAGAATGTTTTCGCCATTGCAGAAAGTTTTATTTGATAGTGTTGTTTAGAACATCCTAACAAATGCTTTGACCGAAGACGTCTGTGAAATGGAAGTCACCAGCCACTGCGAGAGTTGCCTTTATTTGGGTGGTGATTTCCTCCTTGTTCAGAAAGGAAATGTCTCCTTTATGCTTAATATCTTCCAGTCCTGATTTGGTTCCTTAGAGATATATAAACTAAAGCCATCTTTCATTTGTCAGTACTTCGTAAGACCAAATTCAATCTGTTACCATATTCTTAGAGGTTGAACATCTTTTATTCTAATAATTCAAGCTCTTTTAGAAACCAAATGCCAGAAGATGAAGTGTAAATAAACAATTTCTGGCAATTTCAGATTAAAAATCTAACAGAAAACTAGTAATAATTATAATTTTAGCACAATAAATTCAACATAGTTGACAACAAGTGCCTTTGAACATGTGCCTTTTAAAAATGATGTTATAAGTGTAAAAAATAATTTGCTGTATTAAATTGTAATATGATTATGAGTTTCATTTTTTTCTGTATAACATTTGCCTCACCTCTGATGGAATTCAGCATTGCTTTTGGTAGCATAAGTATGGAAATTTGGTTGTTTGTTAAACAAATTTATAACATTGATAAGCCAGCACATACTTTGCTATAAGTACGTAGCATAATGACCACTATATGATGGACACTCAACAAAGATTGACTGAATTGAATTAACATGGTAATAAAGTATTATAAATGGTTGACGGAGTATCATTTTGTCTGCATTTGGATGCCTGGAAATCAAGACCTTAGAGTTCAAATTCAAATTCATATTTCAATTGCAGTTAGAGGTATTCAGTAACCTCAAACCATAAAGGAATTCTGGAAGTACATTAAAGCCTGTGCTGTAAGATAGTGACTTCAAGAACCAGATTCAAAAAGAATAATGTTGTGAATTATGTGTATCATCTCTATAAAAATGCTCTACCCATCATGATTCCAAGGTCTAACTTGCAAAATACTTCCACTTGACTTAATTGTGAATCTTGAAAATTCCTGCTTATTTCATAATGATTAACTTTACTCTTGGATTTACCTTTAGATTTTTAAAAACTTAAATAAAATGCTGCAGTGCCTTTCAAGACAAATCAGTATTATTTGCGAACTATTTTGTATCCTGTGAGAAAACAAACAATAATAGATTTGATATTATTATCTTAAGTAAATTTTTATGTAATCGTCCGGATTTTTGACTCACACATCAAAAATATTTTTCAGAAAGCAAATGGCTGAAAAATATATGTATTCACAGCTCAACTATCAACAGACTGTATGTTATACAACTTAGGTAAGTAATAGAATATTTGTAGCCATTCTGCTTTGTAGTTTTTCTGCAGAACTAAGAGTTTCAGTTTTTTTCTGTATAATATTTGCCTCACCTCTGATGGAATTCAGCATTGCTTTTGGTAGCGTAAGTATGGAAATTTGGGCTGGTGGGAGTGCATTGAGATTTGGTAGTACATCTGCTAATTTTACTACAGCTAGCATAGTACACTGGCTCTAAAAGACTCTCTATAAATGAAACCTCTTGTAATTAGGGGAGTGAGAGTACTTGGGATAGTATTTGTGAATTTAAATATTAGTTTTGTATGAACAAAAGCATGTGCTGGCTATGTGGACAAAACAGTTATGAAAGATAATTTGCACCCTTGTCTCTCAAAGAATGGTCCTCAGATATAACAGCATATCGCAAGTGTCATGAATAAATTCTGTGAATAAATTTGCATTACATAATACACATAATTTGTTTATTTTTAAACAATTGTTGGAAGTTTTGATTGAAAATGTCCAACAGTAAGTTCTTCCTTTGTGCAAATTTGTATCTATAGATTTCTATATCATAAATTTTAAAATTTTAATTTAGCCCTTTAAAGCATAAGATATTTCATTATTTCTAGACTTGTAAATTTTATCTAAAACAGACTTACTCCACGGGACAATGAGTTCTTAATGATAAGATAATGCTATAAACTTCTGGCTAGCACAATGCGAAATATTTAATAAACACTTTCTGAACTGGGTTAGGTTAAATTTTAGAAGATACAATTTTCTGTTGACATTTTGTCATGTAGGAAAATGTTATATAGGTATTTGTATTAAAAGTATATGTGTATGTATGTATGTGTTAATATACACAAAAATGTGTTATAATTAAGCATATCTATATTAAAATATACATATATGTATATGTATATTGATAAAAACATTTTCAAGACACATTTTTCATTATTAATGCATCATGACTTAATAAGAAGATTGGTAGTTAAATTAATTCTATGAACATTTCTTCTCAACTGACAGTAATTGTTAATCAGTGTGACGCCTAAAAAATAGTTACTTTTATAAAACAATACACTTTAGCAATTATGATTTCAGTATGTTCACAGCCTTGAGTTTCTTTAGAACATGAACTGCTTATGAAGGTAAAATAGTGGAAAACACATAAATGATTTCTTACTTGACTATCTTCTCAAAACTACTTTTTCATTATTATCCATTCTTTACTTAGAATGATTTATAATTGAACCCAAGTTCTCTGGTGAAGACAGAATTTTTTCAATAAAAGGTTGTGACAAGTTGAAATTAGAAGCAGTCCTTGTTGTACAAATATCCTCTATATTAAAATAAGCATTGTCATTTCTACATGTATAGGGCTAAAGCTCTAAGTGTAGACTCCATTGGCTCTGCATACCAGACATTCTAAAGAATAATGACTTTTCCCTGTGAATGATAGGGAGCTATTGAAGGTGAGGGAGTGATATAATTACATTTGTCATTTAGACTATTAACCTCTGATGTGGGTGAGCATGGGTGAAGGGAGAAGGAAATATAAGCTATTAGCCAAGATAAGTTTTAAAAAAAGTTATGGAGACATAAAAGAAAGGTGTCAGAAATCTGAAACAGGCAGGGAGTAGGCAACACATATATTCCATTCACATTATGCTGGACCACAGTGCCACTTACGAAGTTGTGTTTTGGAGAAGAAGTAAGGAGCAGAGAAAAGTATATTTCAGTATTTACCCGTCAATTAATGAGTCCTACAAAAGCTTTCCAAAAGACTTACATTATATCTGATATCATTTATTCTCTTCCCTTAAATTTCCCGAACTTGAGTCCCTGTGTAAAGCACTAAGCTATGCCTGAAGTGAGGTATGCCCAAGATGAAGAAACGATGGTGTCATTTGAAAAGAAGAATTTCATAATTTTCTATACCACCATTAAAAGAACCATTTTACACCATCTGTCTTAGGCCAGTTTACTAGATTTACTACGGCTGGTCCTCTCACAATTATCATCTGTTATGTAATGAAGGACAGAGAGTTGGGCAGAAGGAAGAGGAGTTGAACTGCACTTTACAGGCAACAAAGTCTTCAGTTCCGAGGTGCTCAGAACCCCTCAGAGTGGTGTACGGGACCACCCCTTTAGCCCCCATATGACTAGTCATTTGATGTGTGCATCCTTCAAGGAAGAATGTGTCCTTGGCGAGACCAATTCCCAGGGAGGGAGTCAGTTGACAGGAATCAGCCACCAGCTCCTCCCTTCCTGGCACAGCCAGCACGTGAGTGCTTCAGAACTGAAAGGAGGATCTGAGTAGAATGTCATAGCCTCCACTACACAATCAAAGACAGAAAGTAATTTAAGAACTTTCAAACTCCTGTCAAACACACACACACGCACACTCACACACAAGCCTGCACACACACACACACAGAGAACAAAATCAACAATGACAAGAAACCAAACCAGAAAGACAGTTAGCTTTATGGGAATTGCTTTCTCTTTTATTTATGTTTATATTGCATTTTTGAAAGACGAAAATAAAGATAAAGGTCATGATAGCTACATTAGTATGGATTGATCCGGCTCAGTGAGCTGAATCCCTTAAATGAAAATTTCTAGAGTAGTTAAAATAGAAAGAACTTTTTAACAGGGACTTTGATTGATGACCATAACCTATACAAGTGTTTGCCTTAGTGATATGGTGAAGATGAAATGCTGCAGCTTGTTCGAAATGAGGAATGGTGTTTTTAAAGGACGTTTTCTTCTGTTCATTGGACAATGTGGAGACTTATGAGTCACAGCAACTTCTGGCTTTTTGTGCCTAGAATTTATTTCTGCTTACTGCCGTTAAGAGTTAAGGTTTCCAGTTGATGCAAATCTTGACAAAAATCTTATTTTCTTCCTGAGCTTATCAAGTTCAAAATCAAATAAAATATCCACCTGTTTTATTTTATTAGAAAGCAAATTTAGTTAACCTATTTTAAGCAGATCCTTTTTATACCCACTCTTGATTTAAAAAATAAGATGTCTGTGGATGACTGTATTAGTGCTTGTAATATTTTATAAGATCTTTCAATCTCTCCTAGTTGAGAGAAAATAAATATTGAAAACAAGTTATAAAAGTAAACTAAAGGTATTAGTGTAGAGACTCTGTAATTTCTCTTAAAAAAGTTTAGAAATATGAAGCAGTGTAACCATAAAGGACAGGCAAGGTACTGGTGAAATAAAAAAATGTGTGCATGAGGGAATGGATGATGGAAACTTCTTGATGCTGAGCACATCCTCCGAGTCAGAATGTAACTGGGGACAATGCACGTGATTCTCTTATCCTTTGGAAAATAAACTTCGTCAAGAGAAAACTACAAAGTAACTGTAATTCTGGCTCACACTGGGAAAGATCTGTGTCTAGCAAAGCAGCATAATTGAGTCACGGAGAAAGCTTTCGGATCACGTAAAGCTACATCGTGTTGGAGCCAGAAGGGACCCTCGTGTTCCAACTCCCTCACTTAACCAATAAGGATGTTGAGACCAAAAAAGTGAAGTTTCTCCATCAGGGTAACTCGTTTCTCCAACAAGGTAACCCGCTCTTGTCTCCGCCCTCATTTATGTCTTTCGGAGGACAAGGACGTAACCTAGCCATCTAGCACAAACCTTTTGCTGAGCTTCACGATATAGAGTAGATTTCCAAAATTGTGAATAGTAATTGTTCACTTATAGATCTACATCCCCAGCTATGTCTCAGTTATTTTACTGAAATAAATCAGGCTCTTATTGATTTTACTAACATCTCTATTGTAGATTCAGAACTTTAATCTACTTTAGTGTTTATCATTGTCACAATTTTAAAGATAGGAAAAAGATAACTGAGTTATAGAGGTTAATTATCTTGTTCAAGGCCACTTAATTTTTCTGAGATAGGTATTCTTGACTTCAAGTTTATTATTATTATTATTATTATTATTATTATTATTATTTGTAATTTTAAATCTGGATGAGTTTCTGGTACCAAATAGGAACTCAATAAATGCATGCTGAATGAATGAATAAATGAATAGTGAGCTAATGATGGAGTTGGCCCTACCTCCTAAAAAAGTCCTAAGGGCTCAACATTTCCTACTCCTCATTTTTAATTTACATTCCTTCTACTAGTCATCAGTTTTCCTCCATTCTACTCTCTTTACAACTCTGTCTTCTTTTTACTATTCAGTTTAAGGAACACCTCCAAGAAATTGTTAATTTAAATGAAGCGAAATGTCTTAGCCTCTTTACTTCAGTAAGAAATGGAACAGAGTCACGGACTGGGCTCTCGCCCTCTACTCCAGGCAGGTGGGAAGAGAAAGAAATGTCAGTAATCCTCTTCTGGTTTAATAAGAAAACATGATTTTATTGTTCCAGAAAATGGAGACACCAGTTTGGATATTATCAGCACAACGGATTGTTAGGTTACAACCAATCAGAATCATAGATGTTACTGAGGCTAAAGCTTAATTTCACAGGTCATACCAAGAGTCTCCATAGTCCAAGGTTCTTAGGTGTCTGAACTCTACAGAATTATGTCTGTTTTTCTACAGCTGTATTTTCTCCTTATCTTGCTAGAGTTCTTTCACTGCAATTTGTAGTTTTCAAGACCGAGAGCTGCGATTCCATTAATTAGCTCCAGGAGAAGAAAGGCACGGCTAAGAACCTCAGCACTCATACCATGCAGAGCAAATGGCACAGAACAGGACTATGCAAAAGTAGAATATGGACAAAGCAATAATTTGCATCTAAAAAGCTTTCCTCAAATATTCTAGCTGCACCATTCTTACTCACTTTTCTGATTATCTTGACTATACCTCCTTATACCACTACTTAATATTTCATTTTATACTATCTACTAGTTCATTTTCCATGCTTCTTACTATAGGGATCATATGATTTTTTTTCCAGGCTGAGAGCCATGAGAAGTATTACACAGTGGCTTCGCACAGTATACCAAACATGGCTCTGTAGGCACGAGCTATCATATCGTCTATTTACATAGGAAAAAAAATCAAAGATTTACTCCTAAAGATTAAAAATAGGGTGATCTGAACCAATAGTGGTTCAGAAAAAAGAAAATAAGTGATTCTTATAAAATACATGTAACTCTTGTGTCCTGTTTTAAAGGAAACTTCATATTGCTCAGCAGGTAAGATTCCTTTTGTCCACAAAAAAAAATTATTGTTTATCCTATGATCTATTTCAGAGCCTGCAAAATTTCTTCCCATGGAGGTTATCTTGTAAAAAATATTGTTTACATATGAATATGTATTAAAAAGTAACTATATAATAAAATAGGCACTGAATAATTAAAAAAAATCATTAATGAGGTATTTCCCACTATTCTTTTCATTTTTTTTTTTAACTGAGCTGCAATATACAGTCTTTCCAAAGAACCAGCACAGTATAGTGGAAAGAAAGTCATCACTGGCTTGACACAAATCTGGCTTCAAATACTATTTTGAAAGTTTACCTACTTGATAACCATGGGTAAATCCTCAGTATTTCTGTTAGATGGAAGGAAACTTTTTTTGTTTTTATTAGTCAAAGTTATAAACATTTTCCAATGAGAGTTTCTAATCAGCATGAGTGATTTTACATTTCAAACTTGGTGCAAAGAAAATTCAGATTTATTAATCTTGAAATCTTATCACAGATTAACTATAGACTTCTTTAGTGAATTTTATAATATTCAAGAGAACAGCAAGTAGTTCTATAGCTTTGTGGAACACATATTGGGACAAAGAAAACTTTAGGTCAACTAAAAGCTAAAAACATGTTACACTAAAGAAAGGCAACTTTTTTTTTCTCTATTGAAAAAGAAAAAAGTGAGCTCAAACTAAAATATGTTACAAAGAAAAGACTAAGAAAAATTAAATTTAGTTTCTTTCTTTCTTCCTTCCTTCCTTCCTTTCTTTCTTTCTTGCTTTCTTTCTTTCTTTTCTTTCTTTCTTCTTCTTCCTTTCTTTCTTTCTTCCTTCCTTCCTTTCTTTCTTTCTTTCTTTCTTTCTTTTCCTTTCTTTCTTTCTTTCTTTCTTCCTTCCTTCCTTTCTTTCTTTCTTTCTTTTCTTTCTTTCTTTCTTTCTTTCTTTCTTTCTTTCTTCCTTCCTTCCTTCCTTCCTTCCTTCCTTTCTCTCTTTCTTTCTCTCTCTCTTTCTTTCTTTCTCTTTCTTTCTCTCTTTCTTTCTTCCTTCCTTTCTCTCTCTTTCTCTCTTTCTTTCTTCCTTCCTTTCTCTCTCTTTTTCTTTCTTTCTTTCTTTCTCTCTCTCTCTTTCCTTCTTTCTTTTCTTTTGTGGGGGGTGTACTGACAGAAGCCAGTCGGAGGGCACGACCTTAGATAGGAAAGCCTAATTTTCTCCTAACAATGAACCCCAGAATTAAGAAGAATTGCCCACTTTGAAGGACTTACCATGGTTAAACTAAAATTAAATGGAGACCAGGCTTGAAAATCCTACAGGTAGACAAAATTATTTAAGCCATGTCTGCAAAATGAATTCTAGCTTATTTCATGAATGTAAGAAAAACTTAGCTTATTTCTTACTAATGCCTCTGATAATCATAAAAGAAACTTAAGTCATCTTCCTAAAATGGAGGAAATAGTCGCTTTTAACCAATCCCCAGCCATCTGGAAACTCCCGCTGTATTTACCAATCATTGTAGAGGTTAAACAACTTTATTTTCACTTTATAAGCCATCAGGTAACATCATGTTTCTGAGCTTCATACTAGTTTGGGGTTTGAAGTATCCTTGTTTGCAAACACTTTGTTTCTTGCTCATTTAAATATTCATACCTAGTAAAGTCCTCTGAATTTTCTTTTAACACCAAGTACAAAATAACCCCTGCCAATAGAAAAGAGCGGCTGAGCTGAGTCCGTTTAATTTACTCTTCCCAAATTTACCAATCAGAAAAGGGCTTCCAACTCTCCTAGAAAAAAGTGACCAAAGAAGGGGAAAGAGGAGAGGACCTGCAATAATTGGGCATCATCTACTTGAAAGCACATACCAGGAGTGGAAAAAAATGATTGCCTGTTATTCAAAAGAATATTCTCTCATACACAAGTGTACTGCTGAAACAAACCACGAGGTAGAGAGATTTGTTTGACATTATTGTGCCATTGCTAATGCAGTTATCGCTAATTACATTTATGGAAATGAAAATGATCTATAAACTTGGTATTGACATAATTTAATTCAGTTTTCTTCTAACATTCTCTTTATTTCACAATTTGTTAACATATTAAGGAATGTGTTCAGGATTCATTTGATTTCTTTACAGTTACTCACTTCTTAATCAAGTAACTTCCTGAAAGTATCAGCTTAACTCAAGGACTAAACTATCTGCCTGGATTTTAATTGGAAGCTACACATACACAGTATTTTATAAGAAATCATTTCCTGGCATTGTCTTGATCAAAGTAATACAACTCAGGAAACAATGTTGTGCATCTTGTGAACCAAAAAATAAAAATTGATTACTCAGAATATTTAAGGAATTAAGGGATTTTTCTGTATGGCACTTTAATTTACTAAACCTTTCCAATTAAAATACAAATAAATGAAATACAAGTGAATAAAATATAAATTTATGACGTATTAGAATAAAATAAAATTCACTTGCACCTAAAAATATAGATTGAAATCATTACAGGATTTCAGGTTAACTTGAGATCTTGATTTGTCATTTGAAACCATACTGAATGTCATTTTTTACTTTACTTATTAAAGAGGAGGTTTAATTGACATAAAATGTGTTAATTCAGTGTGACATAAAATAATTTACTGAATTTGAAAAACATTAAGTGGCAAAGAAATGGAAGCAAGTTAACTAACTAAGTAAATCATTATAAAAACTGCACCCATAGCTGGGATTGGCTTTGAATTTACCTCATATACCTTCTATACATTATTATGATGAAATATGCAGCTCTCATTACCATAACATGTTGTAATTAACAACAAAGGCTAAGAGGCTGGGACCTTGGGACTGGCAGAATGAAGGAATGGCTTGAGAAATTGGGTGGCTGTAAACAGATGATCAGTCATTTCTAATTAAAATATATTTCAAAAGCATCCTATCCTTTTTTGTAAGTTCTTACACAAAAGCCAGCATCTCATATCCTTTACTTTCTTGTACTGATCAACTATACAAGCTTTATTCATGTCCAGAAGTTTTCTATGAAAACAGGGGATGTCTTGACCAGCCCGAGTCACTCCATCCACACTGGCTATCTTAAAGTTGCAGTCAGAGCATCCCAACTCCCAGGAATATATGAAAGCTGGGGTGAGTTTGGGATCAAGGTTAACAGGAAATCAGGTATGTTGGCTTTTGTTTTTACTCCCAATATGCCTGCAAGATTGTAAAGGACAGAATGCTACAATTATTTTGATATAAAGCCAAAAAGTACATGCCACTAGGAGAATAAATTTCTAGTAATGCATGGGCAAATGTCCCTTCTGGGCAGAGAACTCAGTGGGTAGGAGAGGTTGACGGTCTGCATATACAGCTGCATGAACTTCGCACTGAACAGAGTCAGTGAATGGAAAAAACAGATCTTCAATGACCCAAACCTCTGGAGGGTACAGACCCAAAACACTTTTTTTAAATACATGATTCAAAGGCTTATTCTCTTATGATCTCATTTTTTATCTGGGAGAAAAAAAATCTTCTCCAAACTTCCCCATTTTTTTTGCCAAAATAAAACTAAATAATACATATGATTCCATCTACAATTACAATTACATATTTTCTGCAAGTGATTTTTGTTCATGTGAAATGATTAGCAAGGGCAAATGACAGTGATTCAGCTTTTAATCAAAATTTATATCTATTTGGTCAAACTGTCAACATGTCCTTGATTCACCTCACCTTTGTGATGCTAAGGATGCACCATATTTCATATTTTTCCTGAGTTTTGTTTCTTTTTTTACATAAGACCCAAATAGCTTCTACTCTTTCTTCTTCACTCAGTAATTTAATTTACTGCTACTGACCTCCACTTTCCTTCTGGTCAATACAGCCACTAAAAAATAGAACCAGAGGGCTTTGTAGCTGTGTGACTTTAATAAATCATGTTGCCTCTCTGAGCTTCAGTTTTTTAATTTATAAAATGTGAAAGCAGACCCACATATTTTTCAATATCTCACCTAGATCTTAAAGCTGTGAAACCAAAGAATGTGCAGAAATGGAGGAGGGATATGTCAGAGTCTGTGGGGAAAATAAAATGTGGAAAAGATATACTAGGTACCAGCAAAAAACAAAACAATAACCCCTTTCCCTGGTGTTGCAAAATGTTTGCTAAAAAGACAGGGAGATTTTTTCCTAAAGATGGGCCATCTTTTTACTTCCAACTTGAGATAGTGAAAGCATCAGACTGAAGTAGGAACAGGAAGAGCAAAAGGGCAGCAACAAGATTGGACCTAGAGCATGTTCTGTTTACTAAAATAGGTCAGACCCAGAAAGACACTCTGCATGACAGCACTTACATGTGGAATCTAAAAAATAATAATAAATACATGTACGTGCAAACAAACATACATTCACAGATACCGAGAACAAACTCAGTTATAAAGAGGAGAGGGAAAAGAGAGGTGGAAATAGGGGTATGGGATTAATAGATACAAATCACTGTATGTAAAATAGATAAACAAGGATATATTGTGTAGAACAGGGAATTATACCCATTGCTTATAACAATGTATGATGAGGTATAATCTGCAAAACTACTGAATCACTATGCTGCACACTTGAAACTAACACAATATTGTAAACCAACTATATATGAATTTTAAAAAGGAAGAGCAAAAGGGCAATGCTAGGTATTCTCCTTTGGCCTATTCAGTTGGACAATGAAACATACATGATGTTGCTATGATTGTGAATATCCACCCTCTTCTTCTCTATTAAAAAAAACTGTGGTGAAACTTGGAACTGAAATAGGATTTGACACTTTTAAAAAATAAGCCTTTCCACCAAATGTCAAGGATTCTGTGATGAAATGATTCTTAGATGAAATAAAATACCAAAAGCTTTGTATTTCTCGTGAGATTGGAACATTTCTAGAAGAGGCTGACTTCCACAAAGACGGGGAAAAAAATCAAGCTGCAAAATTGTTAATCAAGAGTGTTTGAACCTCCAAATATGAAGTGTTAGTTTCTAAAATAATTCAGGTATACATTTTGGTGTACAAGTAATTCCATATATTATATAGTCCCTAGAAAAATAAAGAAATTAACTGTGAAAAAACAGTCAGGCAAGGGAGGCGAGGTGTTTGGAATCTTCTCCTAAAATGTTGATTGTTTCATGCTAGGTCAAAAGCTCATGCAGAATATTTAGTGAATTATTATCTACTCACACTGGTATTTTTGAAAATTGTTGTATTTACCGAATTAAAATTTTTACTTTTACTTCCTCTTCAGATTTCCTTTGTGACTTTGGGAAAATCATTGAACTGCTGCCTGCTTGTTTCCTCATTTATAACATTAATCTTCATTCATTCGTTTCCTTAAAAAATATCTCCCACGTACCTTCAAAGTGCAAAGCAAATGGCTTACTGATATGTCAGGTACAGTGACAAATTTAGACGTGAGTCTCATTGAACTTGTTATCTTGAGAGAGAGGGGAAAATAACACGTATGTAAATAATGCGTTCTTGGTGTTATGTAACAAACTATTACACAGGTTGAAAGTGACAAATGCCATAAAGAAGTTGAGATAAAGTACAATGTAAGTTCAGAGCAAGGCGAGATTATTTAACTTAGAGATGAACGGAAAGACTTTAGATGAGCTGAAATTTTATCTGGGCATAAAAACAGACCTTGAATTTGAATATACAGAAAGAAGAAAGAAGCATATACTGGGCAGAGGTAGGTGTCCACCACGGAGTTCAGTTTTCCAGGAGCTTAAGATGCAAACAAGCAAACAAAAAATTAAATAGCAGTAATTAAATTTGGACCAAATTGCAGAATGTGCTGATTGCCCATGTCCAGAGTCCAAGATTTATTCTTTAAACTTTATGAAGACACTGAAGGTTTTTGAAGCAGGAAGAGGCAGAAATTAGTTACTCTTAGGAAGATTAAATAATATATATAACAAATATATATATGTATATATATATATATATAAAACTGATATAGATGTATATATAACAGATACATATGTATACATAACAAATTTAACCTTCCTAAAAGAGTATATTTCTAAAAGAGAGAGAGAGAGAGAACCTTGTCTTCCCTGACTGGATGTGTAAAGGAACTCCCAGAACATTCTTTGCAAAGACAGGGAGAGAGGCATGTCACTTTTTCATCAGCAACCTTATGTGCTACTATTTGCATTAACAGTAATGAAAGAAAATAAACATAAAGAGCTCTATTAGAGCTTATTTACCTCAACACTGAAACAAGGCTTCCTGTGATAAATTAGTTTACTGAGAGGGACAAGCGTAGAGAATAGATGACAATAGATTTTTTTTCTAAGTAAATTAGTAATAAAAGATATTAGTGTCAGAGAAGAGTTAGTTTTAGGATTTGAAGCATTGTATTACATAAGAATAAACAATACTAGATTAGTGGAAACTTAAGTGGCATGGGGTCCATCTTGGAGCGAGCAGTGTTATGTGAGTCTCAAGGAGACAATATATATGAGTATGAACAAGACCCGTGTATCCAGAGCCATGTCAGCTGGTGTGTCCTTTGCGTTTTCAGCTGTGATCCCATTCCATGCAAAGTATTCCCATCTTCCTCCCATTTCCCTTATGCTTAAATTTCTTCATGCAGGCATCACAGATCTGAAAGATGGCTTGTCAAAGTGTTTGTGTGTGTGTGTGTGTGTGTGTGTGTGGGTGTGTGATTTTTCTATAAGATTTTCTTTTCTCTTGAAAAACTCACAGAGGCATTGAGGCCACCTAATTCCATACTCAGCGCATTATATATGGTCCATCTTTGCTGCTTCAAATAGCGTCTTACCATTTAAGTGCATTTCCTGTAATCATTTCTACTCATTTTTGCCTTACTTTGTCTGGGACCATGCCTTAAAAATATTTGTGTTTATTGAAACTGTTCTACATACGGTAGACATAGAAAAAATTAGAAAATAAGTAAGTAAATAAATAAATGGCCGATTTGAGAATAAATACAACCTGAGGAAAAAAATGCTATTTTTCAGTCCTTTCCCCAGACGTGAGTGTTTTGAAATCACACCATCTTCTCATTTTACATTGGAATAAAAACACTTCCAATCTTTCATGTGGTTAGAAATCTAAACACTGCCAAAGATACAGCTCTCATTTCACACTTCAGAAATGACGCAAACGATCATTTTATCCCCCCAGGGGCTGAAATAATGGGTAGTCTTTGCATGTGCTCTGGTTGGAAAAGACTGCAGATTACCTACTGTTCCTTTTAACCGTGCTCATCCAGATACCACATCATCACCACTGAAAACTTCATTTTTTTTAACAAGAAGGAAAAAAAAAATGAGAGCAAAACGCTTGTAAGTGTGTTAACTGTTAAGTAAATGTTAATTATCCATTCAAGGTGGCAGGCAGGCTCTCTTGTAGACAGACACCAAGTGCTTGGAATATATGTGAGGTTATTCACCTTCAAACCCAGGCAGATTCTGTAAATTTCGCTTTCAAAGCAGACCACGTGCAAGATTTTACATCAGCTCTTCAGCAGGCAGGCATGATATAAATCCAGCATGTAAATAAAGAAATTATGCTCGGAGACAGGGCTCCAGGTCATTTCTCTTTATCGCCTTCTGTTTTGTTTCTGAGGTTTAGACGCTAGTTGTGTTGTTTTTCCCCTTTTGCATACTTTATCAGGGTTGATGAATTCTGACGAGATGATTTTGTTTTTCCAGATGCGAGAGACGATTTTCTGAGTAGCATAGTTATCAGTTTACTTAGGGAGCTTATAATAGGTGAGTAACTGATATACGTGTTGGATGAACTATTTTTAACAGTTTTATGTAACATGGAAACTCAAGGGGTAATGTAGGAACTGTAACGTTTACAGTCTTGGAAACCATTTACTTGCTTCAGTGACCTTGGGCTGGTTCTTTCCGTAATCCAAGCCTTCATGTTCTTGTCTAAAAATGTTGGTGACAAACCCTGATGCACAGGGATGACACAAGGATGCAATTAAATTTCCTGTTACATAGTAGGACTTTTCAATTGTGTTTTATTTTAGCCTAATTTAAATCAAACTGTTTAATGCATATTAATCAGGTTCACTGTTACAGGGATTCAAATATGCTTTCAATTCAGTTGATTTTTGTCAAGCAAGTCCCATTATGAAGCCAACAGTGAATTCTATGTGGGTTCAATATAATTAGTATCGCTTAAAATTAATTTTCCCTGAGCATTATAAATGAGCATAATTAGTAGTAAGAGAAAACTGTTGATATTCTGTATTCACTCATTAAATGAAGGTGCACATTTAGGTCTTTTCTCCAGCTTAACTGTCAAGCGTTCTCTAAGCCCATGACTCAGTTCCATTGCTGCTATATCCAGAACCCCTCCTCTAATTTAGCAACTGACAAATACTCATCTGATTTCTACAAAGTGTAAAGGCATTACACATAAGACATATCCAACACAAGACTCTGTTGATGGTGATACTCACTCAACAAGATGACTGAGGATTTCAAATTTCATTGTATGTTCTTTTAGACATTTTGATTTTTAAAGCATATTCATGTATAATATGTAAAATAACTACAAAAAGATTCTGTCTTTAAAGATTTTAAGCAGGCGTGAGAAAGAGACGGTGCACGTAGCAGCCTCCTGCTCGGCTGTTGCCATCTTGAAAGTCACAATTGCTGGACAGGGGATCTGGACTTTTGTTTCGCGCTGGGCCTGCCTATTACGCAGCTGGACCGTCATACACATCATAAGGCATTATAAGGTAGAATATGGTCAAACCAAAGTGAATAGTACTCACAATCCCTGACAGAATGAAAAGAAAACCAAATCACTGTGTCTAACAAACAGGCTAGAGCAGGATGGAGCAGGCTGAAAGGAACAGGTGATGCCAAGCATGTTGTTACTTCTGCAAATGGTCCAGTCTCTAATATGATTTCACTCATTTTCAAATAGATCAAGCCGTGTATTCCAACTAAAAGAGGATTAGAATTCTACGGTTATGATGTTTTTTCAACTTTGGCACGCTAGCATTTTGAAGTAGCATATGTTCACTCAGACTGAGAAAGTTCCAAAGTGCAAGCTAATACCCATTAGTAATCAGGAGTGTGGGTGTTTATTAACTTAGTGAAAGTTAATTCCCCCTCCTTAAATTTAAATTTTCTACCCTTCTAATCTGTTGCTGCAACTGCCCTTTGGCAGATCCCCAAAGGGGCTGATCATGTCTATAATTCATGCAACAGGAGCAACTTGTTGTCAACTGACTGACAAGACAGTGTCAGATGGGTCACTTCGTGACACATTTGAACTTAATTGGTATGAATTGTCAAAATCTTAGGGCTGCTTCTGAATGCAAGAGGTTATCGATCCAAGCCATCAAATTAAGCTGCACCAAGAAAAGATGCACCATAAAATCTAACTTCTTGAAAATCACTGTAGGCCAACGGAGTCATAAAAATTGGAGAGATGGTTCAGTACCAATGCCCTCTTTGTTCATGCTTCTTTTCTGAATTCCGCGCATCTTGATTTGAGCATGTGGACACGATACGTTGTGCCTAGCTTTTCTTAAGAGAGAGACTGAAATTTGGGCCAAGTGACTTAGGAAGCCAAGCTACGGCAGCTGACTGTTTCAGCAAACAGACATGTAGAGATGCCACAGTGGCAAATGGCGCTGAAAGGCACAAGAAAAGTGGGACCGGAAAAGCGCTGGGCAACACGTAGAATGATTGATGGCATGCTCTTCGCTGGGTGCCATCTGTTGAAAAGTACAAGGGAATCAGAGGAGAGGGTGTAATTTTTAAATAGCTTGTTACTTTTATGAAATCAATCAGTGTAATAGAACTTAAAAAGTACATGTCTCCTTGCCCTCCCAGACTCCAGCCCTTGCTTTCTCCTGTCAAAACTATTTTCGGTAAGTAAAAAAGAGGTCTTACGCCATATGTGTTTTAATATGATAATTTTCAAAGCTTCTATGTTCTTTTCCTTCTCAAGTCCAGGAAAAGGAAAAATTCTATTGCACAGAGTCTAGTCCAAAAATCACTTGAGGAAAGATTTTCAGAACAAGCTATTTCCCATTTTGCAATTGGTTATTTCATTCAGTAACACTCCCCAGTGTTCAAAGCCATGACTTTAGTTCAGAGTGGAAAATGAATAGGCAAAATAGACTAATATCACTGTGGACTTTAGACATCAGGCTTGTAAACGACCTTGTTATACCTGTCATTGATGGGTTCTTAATTTCCGTAAAGTTTCTTACTAACTTGTATGTTTATTAAAACCTGCTTTAATTCCCAATCCTTGCACTCCCTTCCTCCCGGCTCCCAAGCCCTCCTAGAGAAAATAAAAGGATTTTATGTGGACGTCCAAGTCCACTGTTTAAACGTTCTCAAGTCATTTGAAATATTAAATCAACTTGAGGACATTTTTCAATGAAATGTCACCAATGCTTTTCATACAAAGAGTGCACTGGAGAAGTCTCATGTAGTGATGGTGAAGTCCAGCCTGTATTTCACAGGAAAATATGCATCATCATTGATAAAGGGAAAGTTGTACCTACATTTCCATAAGGAATTTGCATAAATCTCCACAGCAATAGGACTTTAAAATATTCTATGAATTTTTTCTCTTGCAAGTCAGCCTTCTACAATGCATTTAAAATAAGGGAGGTTAGGCCTGTGTTATAAAACGAAAACTCACATATTTTCAATTGCATGGGTTAGAAAAGAGATGGGGAGATGACATTCTATGCTTTCACCTCATTTCTCGAGGCTGTGTATACTGACTTCAAATATTATCATGGATCAATATTAGCATTAAGCCAGCATTTTAGTGTATGTGTGTAAGGTTGAGCTCAGTCTTAGCAAAAGAGAATTAAAATGTATTAAATTCAACATAATAATTTATAGTGATTATAAGTCTTTCAAAAAGCAAAATTTCATTAACTCGATAATTATCACTAGACAAAAAATTGTCCTAATACCTTTTATGAAATTTTAAAGGTATTGCTTTGGGGCTTGAAGTAGTCGGGCAGTATCTTCTATGAATCCAGTTTTAAGACAAAATCTGGGACCTCTTTTGCTTCCTCCTCCCAATGTCTTATCAAAAAAATGGAGGTTCTTTAAGATCAATCCTGAGGCTCTTAGAATACAGAGGGAAAAATTAAACCATCAGAAATTAAAATTTGGTAAAAATTAAAAACCTAACTGTATGCCACCAATCTGAAGAGCCAAAAGTTTTTGTTTTGTTCCCTAAAGACTCAGCAATTAAAGCCAGAAAGACTTTTTAAGGAAACTTTACATGTGAACAGAAAACAAGTTCAAAGCTAGTTCCTTTGCCTTCTAACGTCAGCAAAGGCCTTCCAGACATGATCTTGCTTTGCTTTACTCAAGCATGTTGGGCTGTGCTGAAATCAAGTTCTATCAAGGCAGTTAATAATATACTAATACATTAATCCAGACCTACCCATTAATTCATTAACTATTTAACATTTATTAAGACCTTACTGAATTCTCTGCTAGGCAATATGTCAGTAACTGGGCTTAGAGATTTAAAAGACACAGTCCATAGATACCATTGGAAAGAATTTAAAAAGCAAAGGAAGAAAGTAAAAAATAAAACTTTATTCCAGACACTTGAAAAAAATTTCCTGATCCCTTCCCAACTGGCTTCATTACCACTATCATAAATAGACGTGAGAATAGACGTGTAAATAAATAGTTGCTATTCATGTGAGATAGTGGAATGTCAGCATCGTATAGAAAACAAGCAAACGTGAGATCAATTTCAGTGACACGCACGTTTGTGGTTTCCTAGCAGGAGTGTTGCTTGAAAGATCCCATTCATGTGTTCCAAACTGCTGTACTATGTCTGCCTTTTGCTCTTACAAAAGGAATATGCTGTTTTGAGGTGTGGGTAGTAGGTAATAGTGGTTGAACTGGAGAAAGAATTTGAAAAGAGAAGGAAGTAAGCATAGAACCCAGGAGAGAGATAATAGAATAGCTTCTTACCAAAGTTCAGGGGTCTACCGCTCCTGAATGTGGTGGAGGAAGAGTATAAAGCATATACAAAATCATCCAGAAAAGATTAAGAAACTGATAACGAATACATCTTTTAGGAGCAGACCACAGCCTGGAACACAAGTTGGAAGAAAAGGAAGGTTTTCTGTCTTCCTATCATTTAGTTCCCATCTTTAGTGCTTGTGTTGTGTGTATACGTACATATGCTCATGTATTATTGATCAAACTTCCCTCCACAGCCTAATTTTAAGAATGCACAGAGGTAGGAAGCACTGGCCTGTCCAGGAGTATATCATTTGCAAGTGCCCTAGGCAATGCCAGGCCATGACTGTGACATTGTGCTAGCAACTCACGCTGACATCAGAGAACAAGAAAGTCACAAGGAGTGTGAAAAACAGGCGTGATGGCAGACAGGGTCAGAAGAGAACCATTGATGAGAAGTCAGACAAGAAAGAATGAGGTTAAATTATGCTAATCAAAAAGAAAAGGCACATGAAGAGTTACATCTTCCCAAACACCTAGCAGAACGTCTTATGCATAGTAGGTCCTCAGCAAGTACAGATTATCATGCGGTCCTCACTACAGGTCATGGTTCTAGCACACCCCTTCATGCCGACCACATTCTTCACCCAGTTTCTGTTGAACGAGGGACCCTGGACCCTTCACACCAACCACAGAGAAAGGGATGGGGAGGAGCAAGTGGACATGTTTTTATTGTATTTTTAACTAACTGATTCCATCCTTTGATTAAAGTGTTAGGATGATTATGAGTTCGCATCATTATATTCGGGATAAAAGGAGTCATGTTTCTAACAATTGGAAGACGAGAGTAACAAACGTGAACGGGGAAAGATGGCATAAAGGCCCATGATGTTGAATTGGTATTAGAAATATTGGTGTGAACGCAGGTTTTTTAAAACATGTCTGTCTGTAAATATACAGGTATAGACTTGATATAGATGAATATATGGAGATATATATATATGAATGTATGGATATGTGTGTATGATTGTACGAATATATATCTTCAAACTTTGCCGGCCTGCACCTCAGCAGCAATGATACCACAGTATCAATGAGCGAACCTATCATCTGTATCTTCGTTTTTAAATTCAGTTCTCAATAAAAGAATCCAGCCCTTCTTGGAGAAATGACCGATTCCGGAGCTGAGTTAAGGAAATAATAAGCTACAGCTGGAATCTCTTTTTGGTGCCAGGAGAAAGGCCAGGACCAAAGCATGAAGAACACCATCATGCCATCACATAAACAGGACACACAAATCAGGTCTCTGCTGCCAGATCTGAGAAAGTTAAACATGTAAATAAATGGTGAAAATAACACCTTATAACCCATTGAATTCTGACTTTCTAAACCACGTAAATGACAATATGTTAATGAGGCCTACGGATTAGATGGTAATATAATATCAATGCTAATTTTTCTTTCATTTTGATGATTTTATGGTGGTTATGAAGGAGCAACCCTCATTTTAAGAAAGTGCACACTGTAGGATTTAGGAATAACAGAACATTATATTCTCAAATGACCAAGAAGAAAATAATGCCTATCCATACAAATAGAAATAAAACTATATAGCAAATGTGATGTAATGTTAACACTTTGAGACTCTGGGGAAAGATATAAAGTTGTTTTTATACTATTCTTGCCACTCTTTCTGTAGTTTGAAATTATCCCAAAGTAAAAATTTAGCAAACAAAAGAAACAAACAAAAAAATCAAAATATAGACCTGGTGCTCATATGAAAAATTATGCTCTGCTCTAAGTTTACCTAAGACAGGCTTGTGAGCAGGCTGCAATCTACATGCAGCCTCACTGCTTCTTGCAGTATTTTTCAATATTAATTTACAAAGATAGGCTTGGAAGGTTTGTGGAAGGCTTTGTCATTGAGACTAAAAAAAAAAAAAGGTTTTATTGCAAATTTAACAGAAGTAAAAATAAAACCTGTTCTTTTACTTTGAGGTGTCTTTACAACATTCAATAAACCTGATGTGAGACAATAGTGCACATTTGGGGAAGAAAAAGCCGTGGTCACTCCTGATCGCTCTTTAATAATATGTAGTGTGAAAAAGACAGGAGGGCAAATATACAAAATAGAAGTGTCTGTGGGCATATTGGGGTTGTGTTCAGAGTTTAAAGATACCTTGAGTGATGTTAACAAATTGACCCTAAGGTCAACAGTGAAGAAGGACCCTTTCTGGACTATGAGATATTAAAGGTTTTTTTTTTCTCAAGAAGACATTTTTCAAGAAACCAAATCATTAGATGCTGATTTTGCCATCAGGTATCATCTCCGTCTCCACTTACTGCACATCACGGTAACAATTATTCATAGGCTGCCTTTGAATTATAAAGGAATCCCCAATCACATCCACATATTTGTTTCACAAACAGGTATAATACAGTTTAAATTTAAGCATCCCAGAAATAGCACAGTAGCATTTATTATAACTAATTTTAGAACAATGTAATAGACAACAAAGAAAGATGTTTATTAATTGTACATATTTATGATGTAGCATGAGACATGGTCTATTTGACTTAAAAAATGTAAGTTATAAAGCAATATAAAAATAAATACCCATGTTGCAAAAAATAATATATGCACTAAAACATTAGTAGCAGGTATATTTATGAAATGGAACTATGAGATTCTCACTTTGTATTTTTTTATATTTTTTCCTATTTTTCAATAATATTAATTTTATTATTTTGTGAATAGATAATAGCTACATATTACATTAATAATATAATATATATCATAGGTAGTGATATATTATAATTGTAAGGAAAAGACATTTCAACAATGTATCCAATAAAAGGGATGTGACAACCACAAACCTGCTTGATGTGTGTAGCTACAAGCTTTATGAATAGATAATGTTAATGCGTGTGGACACAGAAAACATTCGTTTAAAAGAGTGTAATGATTCTTGGACTTAAGATCCATCATTAAACAAGAGAGAGAATGGAGAAATATTCTGAAAATGCAAATTGACTTGACGGGTTTAAGTGTCTCCAGAGTCTTATCCCTTAAGACATCAAGGACTGAACTGGAGATACCATTATTGATTATATTACCAGTTAGAAAGAAATGTTCTTTAAAAAAATAAGTACAGATGACCCAAATTAGGTCAACCTAATTTCCATGATACATTCATGTCATTTCTAGATGTTTCAATTTCCAATTGGACAATTTCTGGAAAGGTCAAGCTACAAGTCTTATTTATTTATTTGCTAATTATTTAGTCATATATATATATATATAATCCTTTGTTTTACTTCTAGCTGAATAATGAATTTTAGCAATAGCTTTTGACCAGCTATGTAAAAACACTATGGCGTATATATTTGCAAATGTGTATCACCAGATGCAACTGTAGGACTAATGTTGAAATTGAGTAAGAAGCTTTGTGCTCATTGTGCCAGTTGAAGCTAAGATGACAGGCTTTATTTCAGTTTAAATAAAACCTGAAGGTACTGTTGTGGAAAACTGGCTCCAGCTGTCTGGCATTCTGCCTGGAGGAGAATCTCTGATAGTGTTCTTCTTCAGACTGTGTTGGTGTCACCAGTTTTTCTTCGTTAACATTAAACATTTAATTCTCCAAACAGTGTAATTCATCAGGGTTTTGCAATGGTTTCGTTCGCCTCCCTCTTTCCTACATTTTAAAAAAGTTCATTCAAATCAAGATCCTTGAATTTACAAAATAAATAATCTACACTTTGCTGACAGTTGTCCTTTTTGAATTCAACATGGTGCTGTGGTTCAGAACAGGGACGCACCATGTAATTATGTGTGACTACCAAAAACGGCGCTCAGGGTAGTAAATATTCTTAAAACTTAATGGGGACATTTTTTAAAATGTGTTTCTCAACTTGATTTTCATGTAAATTTTCAGGGGCTGGGGATTATCAGTCAAAGTGAAAGGTGGATTAAGAAGCATTTGTCGGTTCTGATCTGCTTATGATAAAAACAGTTTGTTTTATATTTGCTTTATAGGAAGAAAGTACTCCCTCCCCAAAAGTGCTTCAAATATATTAAAGAAAAAAATCACAATCTCAAATGGACAAGTTTTCACTTATTTGTTTGGGGTGCTTGGATTTTCAAGGCTTGATGTTTGAGCTAAGTGATTTTCCCACACCCCGCAGACAGAATTTCTTTGGAATTGTGGTGCTCACTCTACCATCGCTCCTTCTTAAAATGTCTTTTGAGAAAGTCACTCACAGATAATAACACATTCCAAAAAGCAAAATTATTGAATTGACTTCTCTGTGGATGTCTTTTGATGATTTCATGAGGCCTTGTGAGTTTATTAAACAGCTTCCTCAGTCATTTCAAACTATCTCGAGGTCTTGCTACCTGCTCAATTCCCCTTGGCTTCACTTACAACAACTCTGTTGCTCCCTTTATCGGTGTGTTTGGGAGAAAAGCCACTGGAGTTCCTCAACTATTTTATATTTACCATGTATCTAGGGGTCTCCTCCAGTTTTGAAAAGAAAATTTTAGTTAAAAATTTAAAATTACCTTTGATTTCTCACCTTTTATCTGATAACTTCTGTTTCTGCTTTGAAACATAGCTTGTGCCATCTTTCCTTAACCAAGTACGTTTTCGATACATCAACTGCTCATTTATTTCTTATTCTACAGTTATGTTTCTCTTAGATAGTACATTGTTCAAATTCCTTTTTTCTTAGTTTTTAATGTTTCTAAACACCTTTATTGTGGTATAATTCCTGTACAGTACTTGACTAGTTTAAGTGTCTCCAGAGTCTTATCCCTTAAGAACCTCCATTAAAAAATAAATAAATAAGCTTAATTACCTTTTCCCTGCAAAAAAACAAAAAACAAAACCTTAAATTTCTGTTTCTTATTCAACCTACTTGGCTCCTTAGCAATGTTTTCAAACTTTCTGTAGCAAAGTTAGAGTTACCACTTAATGATGTGCAGGATATTATGCTTTGGTGTGATGACTGATGCACTTTTAGTGACTATGTTTTATTTTTTCCATGTGAAATAGTAAAAATGTGAGAGAAGCCAAGAATTTTCATGTGTTGCTTCACAGTTTTGTTTTGTTTTTTCCTGGCAGTGAGAGACCCCTCAACTCCTCCTTAATCTGAATAGCCAAGGCTGTAAACACTACTTCTGAACAAAAAATATTTCTTACAAGAAGAAAAATGTTACAGAATGCAGGTCAAGTATGGGATTTTCTTGTAGTTATAAATATGCATAACAGATATGGCATTGACTTTTATACTCATTTGGCATCAGTGAATAAGGATTTGTTGTAATTCAGAGTTTGATAATTGAATGAAACGAACTGTTGGCAACTGAACTAAAATACAGGAAGGTACTGAAATTCTATCTGATGGAATACTATTTTCATCACCTTTTTAATAAGTCTCACAAGATTGCCTACCATTGTAGATTCCTTCAAAAGCATTACCAGAGAAAAGAATTTCAGTGCAAGTAATTCATTTAGAAGCACAACGAAGGAATGAGAAAGAGAGAAAAGTTTTTATTACACAAATAATATCATCAGGAAAGTGAAAAGATAATTCACTGCATGGGAGAAAATATTTACAAATCATTTATCTAATAAAGGACTTGCGTCCAGAATATACAAAAGATACTTACAACTCAGTAATAAAAAGACAAGCAACCCAATTAACAAATGGAAAAAGTATTTGAATAAATACTGCCCCAAAGATATACAACTTGTCAATAGCTCATAAAAAGATATTCAACATGATTAGTCACGGGGGAAGAGGAAGTCAAAACCACAAAGAGACACTACTTCACATCTACTAGTATTGCTATAATCAAACGGACGGACAATAGCAAATGTTGGCAAGGATATAGAGAAATTGACACACCTATACATTGCTGGGGGAACGCAAAATAGTGCAGCCACTTTAGCAAACAGTTGGGTCAGTCCTCAAAATGGTTAACATGAAGTTACCATATGACACAGAAATTCTACACTTAGGCACATATCAAAGTGCAGTGTACACATAACTCCACACAAAAAGTTCTATGTAAATATTCACAGAAGCCATTACACACAAGAGCCAAAAAGTGGAAAAAACTCAAATGTCCATCAAGTGATGAATGGATAAATAAAATGTGACGTGTACATCTATGTAATGAACTACTATTATTTTGCAATAAAAAGGAATGAAGTTCTGACATACGCTACAAAGTGGTCAAAGCTTGAAAACATTATGCTAAGTCGAAGAAGCCAGTCACAGAAAAACATCCCTTTCCATTTTTATAAGTTGTTAGATATCTAAAAAAACAGAAAACAGATCAGTGTTTGCCTAAGGCTGGGGGCTGTAGAGAGAATGGGCAGTGGCTGTATTTTGTGGTAATAAAAATATCCCAGTATTAGACTGTGTTGATGATTGCTCAACTCTGAAATTATACAATCAAAATTTTAAAAAAAGGACAAAAACAAACAAAAACTTATTGAATTGCATACTTTAAATTAAATGAAAGTTTATAAATTATATATCAATAAGGTTGGGGCTTTTTAAAGTAATTGTGAGTGAATAATAGCCATCATTAGCCTCAAATTTGATTAAACGCAAAATTAAAACATTAGATGTGAATATAAAGACACCTTATTTTGTTCAGCTTGTGATTTAAATATTTGTATAGTAATTCCCCCATGTACAGAACTAAGGTCTAAAACAATTAATATAGTACATTTCTAAATACCTAAACAATTTCTCTTAGAATCCCATCATTTATAGTTGGATCCTTTAGTAAAGTATCCTAGGCAATTGCAATAATGGAAATCCCGATGCAGTCCCAAAAACTGTCAAGGACAGTAGTATGCTGGGTTCTCTATCCTTTTCTAATGGACCTGTGGACAGGACAAGTAGACCAAGTATGACCACACACTGTCACAATCTGTCCTCAACACATGAAAAGGCAGGGGAAACTCAAAAGCTCTTAAGCTGCACAATGTCTTGCACAGGGTGTCTTTTTCCAGTCTTTTCTTCTACTAGAGCTTAGGAAAAACAACAAGATTAATCATTCTAGATTACTACATGACTGTGCTTCTGTGCTGAAGATCATAAGCAAGTGCAAAATACACCATAAGAAATGAAATATAAAACTCTGGTAAATCTAACATTCTATCATTGTCTTAAAAAAACACTTTCTTTCAGGCAGATATCACTATTTTGGTCTGTACGTCTTTAGGACATGAGTTTAAAACCCAAGACTGCCTAATACATCTCCAGTCTGAAGCCAAGTACGGAAGACTACATCAAGAACAATAATAGAAGAAAAAAATAGATTTAATCTCCTTAGAAATGTTTTCTCTCCATTTTTTCAGGGACTCTTACCCAATAATAAATTCACATGAGCTGATGAATAAACATCATATGCAAGTCTGGAATTTCCCTTTTAGAACTTAAAAACTTTCAAAAAGACAGTAGCCTCTACCTAAAAATAAATCCTTTTTTCTTTTTCGCTTTTTGATCTTTTGCAAATAGTAATCAAAGTTAGTTACATAATTAAGTCAAGTACTTGCATTAACATCAAAAAGATAAACTCATACTTGCAATGACTGATTTTAAAAAATTATTTTTAATTACAGAGTGGAGCCTAATTGGTTTTCTGTAATAATTAACATATGGCTTCTTCAATAATCACGTTGTTTCAGTCCACTATGCTCGATGGAACAATTGATTCCGATATGGAAATAGCCCAAATTATGCTGTAATATTATGTCTGGCAAGGTATATAAGGCCATGTGCCTTAACCAATACAATAGGATGACAGAGAAGAAATTACACAGTGAATAGCCTTATTCATGCATCTGCTTACTTATATTGGCTTCAATCCCTAAAAAGGATCTGTGCCTACTTGTAAAGAACTTGGGAGGGTTGGTGAAGAGATGTGAACACTTTCAATTTGGAAAAAGAACAATGATGTCATAAAGATGGAATGTTTAGGGCAGATTGGCTGCTGAACACAGATTTTATTTTTCATTGGAATCTTATTCAAATATTATAAATGCCAGGAGTTAAATAGTCATCAAGGATCCATTAGATGGATCAGGTGTCAGTGAAAGCTTTCAGCAACACCTTTGCAACCGTAGAAATCATTTTTACATCCGGTTTGAAAGGAATAGACGCTGTCAGCACTTACCTCCCGGCTCCATAGCTGAAATCGTGTGCTGCTGGAAAGAAACTTCAGTTGGCCCTGTTGCTTTAAATATAATAGTGACAGGGCTTTTCTTTCTAAAAGTGCAATCTCTTGACCTTGAATTTCACAAACCTGCGTTAACTTCCAGCTATGCTACAAAGCACTTGAACCACTTTCTGATGTCTCAACTTCTTACTTTTCTCTCTGAAAATGGTGACAATACCTGTTCCATCAGTAACACACTGTAATAGTGTAAATACAAGAAAAGTAATTATACAAACTGTTGGTGTGGGCAATTAGAGTAATTTACATTAACATAACCATTTGCTTTCTGTAAATTGATTTCATCTGCACCCTCAAAGCAACTACAGGAGATCTAAAGATTAGACCGATTGACAACTTGCTGTACCCCATGTGGTACAGGAGAGCAAATAGAGGTAGGGGGCTCCTATTTGCCCATCACTTGACAATAAATTAGCATTTGCATCACTTTAGAGTCTACAAAGGAACAATATACACATTGTCTCTTTTAATTCCCTCAGAGCTCTGAGAGAACTTTAATATACCCATTTGTAGATAATAATAATTACTGATGAGTCTTAAGTACTTAAAATCTGGCATTATTCTAACACTGTATTTATGTAGGTATAAACTATTTTATAATCACAGCCATCCTACAGGGAAAGTATAATAATTCCTCCTGTTTACAGATGAGGAACATAAGTAAAGAGATACTAACTAGCCTGGTCTAAGCCATCCACTTAATAAACTACATATACCAGACCCAGGGTCTGTGTGCTCAAGTGCTTACTGCCGTATAGATGAAGCTACAGTATCTCATACCGGCTCCGTAGCTCGGCAAGATCAAAAGTCTATAATCTTAACTTGGAATCATTTTGCCTTTCTTGAAAGCAAGTGTGTGTACATGTGTGTGTGTGAGAAGTTGTCATTCACATGAGAATTAATGGGGAGGTGAAATAGCCACATCAATATGATTATAAAGAAAATAAAAGACAGCATTTACATTTGCAGGAAGTACACATCCTGACTTTCTCAAATTTTATGAGAGTAATTTCTTTCCTCTAATGCAATAGCAAAAGTAATGTAAAATATCTAAAAATCGTCATCTTTCAGAAAATGTAATGTTTCATGTTTTGTTTATTCCCCTTGACTGTTTTTTTTTTCTTTAATATCAAAATTTTTTACTGGAAATCATGCCATTTTTCTTGCTTCTAGTTACTGTTTCAGTAGAAGTTGGTTTTTTTTGTTACATAATTATCTTTAGCATTTAATTATTTCTCAAGAAGTGTAAACTAATCTTTAACAAACGAAGATACTCTTATCAAATTCCCAACACTCATGTTAAAGCAGTTGTTTCAAATGTTTAACAAGTACCTGATCCAAAATGCATACAAGTATGAGAATATGATGATAATTCATTTAAAAATAAATATAGGCGCTCTCGTTGGAAGCAATTTTAGTAAATCACTTGAAGAATGTTCCACTTAAAATTCTGTTTTACCAAGTTGGTTGATTTAATCCTGGTTTATATCCAGATAAACTAGCTGTTATTTACTGTCTACATAGTAGCTCTTCCACAAGCAAATACAACACACGTTTTTTGACTTTCCCCCTACTTGGTTAGCCCACAGTTATTGAAAAATCAGAAATGGAAGTAAGACCATCTAAATAAAGATAACATAGACTGAACTATGAATTTGTAAATTATTTCATAAAGCAAGGGACCAAAAACATCTGCTGTGAAGATGCCTGTCTTCTTCTCAGAAGTTCTGTGCCTTATACATGAAGCCTGACTTTGCTCACACCATCTTCTTCCAGTGGGATAGGTGGCTAAGAGGCCACTTTACCTACAAGAAGGTCATTAACTTGCAGAAAGAAGGCAGTGAGAAAGGCAGTATTGTTTTTCCAGAAAGGTGTATGTGGTAGCTTGTTATGCTCAACAGCTTAGGTTAACATAGCAGAAAAACTCACTCATCCCAAGTAAGTCTTTAGAGGAGACCCTCATGGTTTTTTTCCAGTAGACTCTACACATTGTAGGCTTGGTCTCCAATGCTATTGAAACTAAAAAACAAATAAACCTCCTATCTGGCTCATTTTCTAGAAGTAGGAGAGAAAAAAATGCTGTCTGTTTTTGATGAAAAGATTGAATAGGAGGCAAATCAGTTGAAGCACACATGCTATCATTTTTAACAGACACCACGGTTCTTTTTTCACCTTCACCAGATGCTCCCTTTATGATAACTGCTGTTGTAATAAAAGGTGTAAAGAGCAAACTGGCATCAATCTCATTATTCTTGACTTTGGAGAGGCACAGACATGAACAGATTAGATGAAATTATGGAAAGATCTCTGCTAAGCCAAAGCCAGGAGAGGAATTATAACCAAGATCTTAGCTTCTATAATGAAGGATCCATGAGTCTGGAAAGCAAAACCATTCTCCCAAACCAGTGATACAGAAAGGCTAAAAGAGTTATTGGTATCCACACTAGACCTGACCTCCTGTTTCCAGAATGGATTGACGTGACTGGAGCAGCCAGGAGCTCCAAAAGATAGATAGTAAACTCAAGAAGGACAAATGTTTTCTGTTAAGAATTTCTGTGTGGACAATGGTGATTATAAAGTGACAGAGTCCCTCCAGGCCACTAACAATGCAGTGTGCATCACAGGCAAGTAATTTTCTACCTCCTCAGTCAGGTCAACTTTTACTTGAAGTTGAAAATTTTTGTTTAGATATTGCAGTAAGTCGAAGAGTGTTCCCCACAAATCAACATCCATCAGAAGCTCAGAATGTGGCCTTATTTGAAAATAGAGTCTTGGCAGACGTAATTAATTAAGGTGATGGGGAGGCTAAATCCAATGAGCGGTGTCCTTGTAAGAAGAAGAAAGAACATACAGAGAAACACATAGGGAAGAAGGTCATGTGTAGAAGAAAGCCGAGGTTGCAGTGATGCAGGTACAAGCCAAGAAGTGCCAAGGATTCCTGGAGGGCAACCCAGGACTCCTCTTCCCTAGAGCCTTCAGAGGGAACATGGCCTTGAGGACACCTTGATTTTGGATTTCTGGCC
Source organism: Vicugna pacos (assembly GCF_048564905.1). NCBI lineage: Eukaryota > Metazoa > Chordata > Mammalia > Artiodactyla > Camelidae > Vicugna > Vicugna pacos. Next base: position 8,963,618 of record NC_132999.1, on the reverse strand, counting down.
TCCAGAGCTGAGAAAATGGATTTCTGTCGTTCTAAGTCAGCTATTTTGGGGTAACTGGTTACAGAAGCCCTAGGAAACCAACACAGACATCGTGTCATATCCTTGGAGAAGTTTTCTCCAACTGCCTTGTGCTTCGTTTGACTACCCCAGGTGACCTAGAAATCTCTTCCATGTTCTATCATATTTTAATGTGATTTTCCATTTATTTGAATTCCTTTTTAGCAGTCAGATATTTGAGGTCAAACATTTTGTCTTCCTTATTCTTATATTCCCAGAATTTAGATTGGGAACAAAAAGTCTAACTTAACCAAGAATGAATGGCTGACTTTCTATCATAATTGAGTCATTATCTATCTTATGTGAATGTTTTCTACATATTTCCACTGAGATTAGCATTCTCTTATTTAGTTGATCATAAATGTCATCATCATCTGTATGCAATAATAATTTATCAAGCTAGGTACTAAGAACCCTATAAACCAAACAAACATGATCCCTGCCTTTGAAGCAATCTAGTGGCATGGATTAAAAAGAAAAAAAAAATCAAAACGCAGAGAGGTGAGACAGCCTGCCTTTCAGGTTCAAACTAAGGTCAGACGGTTTCTAAAATTTCTACTTCAAGCTACTTGGTTATCATGTCTTTCCCCAAGAAAGGATGATCTTTTCTATATAAATTTCCATCATTTTTGGAAAGAGACTGCCAGTACTGACTGGTGAGTACTGACAGCGAGGTCCATGTACGGCTAAACTTGATTCACGTATAGTGGCTCTCAAATTGTGCCAGGTACCATAATAGCCAGAGAGTCTTCGGACCCACATGGAAGCGGTCTGGATTGAAATACAAAGATGCATCTTTTTAATAGTCAGCCTGGTGATTGTCATTTTAGCTATGCCTTTTGAGAAACACTGAATTCTAAAGACACTCCTGAAGGAACATGTGATACTTGTTCTTATCTCTAGATCTTTGTTATGTCATGGAACGTGCTATCAGTTTTACTCTACCACTACTATAGGAAAATCTCGAAATTCATGTTCAAGTCTCCACAAGTTTTCTTAACCATTTCAACATCACACTGATCGTTTCTGCTCTGGCTGCACAGCACTTAGGGAATTGCCATTTTATTCTGTTTTTGCTATTTTTACCTCCTTTCAAATGACCAAGCATATAGTTGATATTTTAAATAAAAGTTTATTCAAGCTAATTTTGAGAGACCACAAAGCAAATCAATTCAGCAGGCTAAGTATTTCTTGATAATCAACCATCTAGAAATATTTTCCTTTGTATCTACTTAGCGACACTGGTTTATAGAAATTGTTCTAACAAAAAAGGTAGGGATCATAAAGCATTATAATTAGTATTGTGCCTGTTTCAAAACTTTTCTTGGAAAATTTAATATTCATACATAATATTCTTTTGCCTGAGGAGGCTATTAAGCGCAAGTAATATAACTGCATGTGCTGAGAGTGGTTCCAGTTGTGTCTATATAAGCAAAGACCATAGTAACAGAGGGTTTCATTAGTTCGTATTGATGTTATAGGTTAAAAAAAAAGAGTGCTTAAAAAAAATCTTGGTGAGACTGATTTTTCCATAAACAGCCTGCAAAGCAAGCCCTTTTAAATGAAATACTAATAGTATAAAATATATTGAATATTGCATCCAGACTGAATTTAAAAATGTGGAGTTCATTAATATTAATGAGTGGCAGGGGTGAGAAAGCTTTTCTAATCCCAAAATTTATACTGTTCTTTATATAGCTACCCTTCCATCAGTCAGTCCTCCTGAACCTTGATTCTCAAAATTGATTTTGCTTTTGCACTCCTAAATACAAATAATGATCTCCTTTTGCTTTCTGCCCACAGCTGCAGAATCCCACCTGGATTAATCTAGTGATTTATTGAAAATGAGCACATTGATCTTCCTTTACCCTTCCCTTCTTGGCTCTGTAGAGGTACTTCCTGGACCCAACTTCAGCAGCAGTATCTGATATTTAAAACCCTACAGAGACTGAGTTTCCTTGGTTGAAAATAAATTGCTGCTCATTTTGGTCAAGCTCAATTGGTTTTCTAGAACAGAGCTAAACTTGATGGTGATGTCATGACCACTCAGTTCCTGGTGGAAGAAATTGATTGATTGATCTTGCTCAGAATGTCAGTGGAGCAATGCACGAGAGCGCAAGACATGAGCTGCGGTGGGATTCCTGGGCTGATTTTGTGGTGATATTTAAAATCCCTGGCAAAAAGGAAAACATAACGGTTGTGATGATAAGTACCTCTGTAGGGTGGCTTCTTCAGTTGTAGCAGGTCATGTCACAGAAACACTCTAAACAGCACGTGTCATGTAAAATAATTGCTGCTAGGTCACTTACAGAAAAGTCTGAAATGTCTTCAGAAAACATATCATCTTTCTTAAATGCAATATACACCTAATTTTTAAAAGCATCTGTCTAGCTTTGTAATTCCTTGCACATTACCTAGTTATTAAACATGTGTAGATGAGAACATTTTAAAAACAAAATGGCTCACAAACAACAAAGATCTTTCCCCAATTATGCTGACATTGACATTTTTAGATGCATACCTTGAGTCTGAAAGAAGTATTTGGGATTGCTTCTTCCCTATGAGGAGCAAGGATGTCAGAACTAAACACTAAGGCTGGTCTAATATTTCACTGTCTCACTTACTGATTTATTCATCACCTTTCGAGTGAAAGACGTTTACTAGAGCTTAGGGCCCAAACATGAGCAAAATATTCCCCACCACCAAAAGTTAGTCAACTCTAGTGGAGAGGCTATAGCTCAGTGGTTAAAGTACATGCTTGGCATCCATGAGATCCTGGGTTCAATCCTTAGTACCTCCATTAAATAAATAAAAAAAATAAATAAGCCTAATTATGACCGTCCAGACAAACAAACAAAAAACACAAAATAAAATTTTTTAAAAATTAGTCTGTTATATACTAAGGTGTATTTAATTCAGTTTGATGTTATAATATGGACAGAGACAAGTTGCTAGCACACATATGATGAAAGGTCCAGTATTATACACCACTGAGTACAAATCTGTATGAGGAGAATCTGACAATGGCTGGAATTGGCAACGGGGCCAGAGAAGGCTTTCTTTAGGAAAAGAAAATGCCTGTCTCATAACCATCATCCAGCTGACTGTGAAACATCATGCCTTTGCTAGACTAATTCACATCAGACTAGGCCTTCTGTAATTATTCTAAGAACTGCATTTCAGTTAGACATCAGCAGAAAGTTTTCCTTGAAGTTTCCTTCTAAAATAAAATTATTTTTCTCTGTTAAAACATAAAACCTGATTTGAACAGATTATAGTCAATATTTTTTTATTTTAATAAATAAAATACAAATTTTAAGGTATTTAACACTTAGTTCTCACGAGATCCTGATGTGGTACTATCAGACCTTAGTCATGCCATAGATTCATTTAAAGCATGTCTATGGCTTCTCATTATCACAAAAAAGTACTCCAAGCCATTAAGATGGACATTAAGTTCCTTCGTCCTCCGGCTGCTATTATCCTCTTCAGACACTTCTAACCCCTCCAGTCTGAACTTCAGAATCTAGAATTATCAAGCTATTGTACTTCTCGAATATGCCACAAAGCTTCATGTTATCATGACCTTAATGTGCTATTTTCTTTGAGTGGCCTTTTACCTAATTGACAGAAGCCAATAAATGCTTTCTCACTCATCCACAAAAAATTCTCCACTGTCCCCAAGCACAGTTAACTTTTTTCCCCTCTGTGTTTCATTTTCCTCTGGGCATGCTACTAACCATGTAACACTTTTTTCCTCTTTTGTTCACATACAATTGATCATCATTACTTATGGATTCCGTATTTGTAAATTTGCCTACTCGCTAAAATTTCTTTGCAACCTCAATAGTTATGACACCTTTATAGCCATTTGCTGACATGCTCAGAGTGGTGAAAATTTTGACTCAATGCAAGTGTTCTGCCTCTTTTTCAGCTCTCCTGCTGTAAATGTCCTTTTTGTAACATATTTGGTGCACATTTTTTTTTACATTTTTGTTCTTTTGTTAGTGATTTTTACTGTTTTAAATAACCCCAAGGGTAGTGCTAAAATACTATTTTCCCTACGTGCAGGAAGGCTCTATTGTGCCTTAGAAAGAAAATCTACGTGTTAGATAAGCTTCTTTCAAGTATGAGTCATGGTGCTATTTGCCACAAGTTCAATATTAATCGAGTAACAAATATGTAATATGGTGTCTTTAGACATAAATACACAATAAATCCAGTTTCTGTGCTGTTCGATTGGGGAAAATGTTGTGACCGGAGGTTCACAGGAGCCTAACCCTGTATGTGCTAATTGAGATTCATGGTAACTTTACAGAACAAAGCTCTTGCAGATAAAGAGAATTGACTTTTGTCCTGACTACTCGACTGCCTACTCCTGCAGCTTAGTGACTGTGTTTTCTTCATCTTAGTTTCTCTAGGATTGACTATCATGCTTAACATTATAGAAACTAATAGCAGAATTTAATCAAATACTTGTTTAATAGGAGGATGGATAAATGTGTTAATTAATCAAATAATGACTGTAGAGTGTTTTTGGCAGACTAAGGGAACCATTGCAAGTGTTTGAACTAGCTTTTGGTCTGAAAAAAAAAATCCCACTTCAAGAAGATTAATTTAGAATCAGATTGCAGAAGGACAAAAAATAAAACAGATACATATTCTAGTCAGAAGGGCTTTCTAAGAGTCTAGATAGAAATTATGTACACTTAATATGAAAAAGAGTGGAGAGATGATGAAATGAGAGAATTCGTAGTCAGAGAAAATTTTGAATACCCATCGCTTCTGTATATTGTAGAGATTTCCTCCTATCCAGCTGCAAACCAAGAGGCAGGACCAGGAGAGGAATCCAGGTGTCCTGTTTGGTAGTCCAGTTTTGCATTTAACATCCTTTGGACTGTCATAGACCATGAAAGTAAAAATCCCATAGGTCAATCTCGGCACAGTATTTTTTACTGTCTGAATACATAAGAGGGTCCCAGGTGATAAGTAGACTAAAGGCAAAATTATGACCACAGGAAGGCCTAGTTTCTTCTTAGCATCCATATCCTTCTGGTTTTCATCATGTTCGCACAGCAGTGGGCTCTGATTTTCAGATACTCACCCCTAGATGGAGCAGATGGTAACACGGCCCTCCTTTGTTTGTTCTCTAGGGGAGACGAGGGAGAGAAGTCACTCCCCAGGGCTTTGTGAATGTTGCTGCATCTCAGGGGTGACCTACTCTGTGAGGGCGTGGTCTGCCCAAACGAGACTAGGAAACTTAATCGAAATACTGATGGCCCAGAATACAGCGACAGTTTAGGTCATTTTTCCGTTATATGTCCCCTAGGACTACAGTTCAGTTGAATTTTGAATGACAGAAGTTGTCTGAAGATATAATTTGGCAACTGGCATTTGTCCTTTGTCACAAAAATCAATCAATGAATCCATCATTCAAACAAATAGAATGCAATTCTGGGTCTTGCACTCTGTCCCCAGGAAAGTCTACAGTACAGTATCAAGAAAATTAACTCCCATGTATGTTTCATTATCTGTTGGGTTCAAACTGGATTTATTTAACAGTGATAGACATTTATGAAAACTGTGTAAAAAAGACTCTGTGCCTTGTAAAGGTGATATTTGTATAAATACTTGATTGATATTTGTTTGCTCATTCATTCATCAAATATATATTGTCACTCTTAAGAGCTGGGGACATGGATTTTTAATAAGATATTGTCCCTTATTTCCAGGAGGTCCCTCTCTAAAATGCAAGTAAATCATTTTCGGATGTGTAATATATTTTGAAGCAATAAAAGTACATTATGTTGCTTTTGATATGCAGGAGGCATGTGATTCTTTAAGAATATATAGAAGGGGTATTTTACCCAAACAGCAGAGTAGATATTTCCATATCCCTCAAAGGTGTCAATTGAATTGAATCCTCAAAGTATGTCAAAGAAAGTGCAGTGAAATCCTGAAAGAGATTGTGGGGAGATGGGGTGGATGGACCTCATCTCTTCAGAGCTTGACCTTAGGCATTGCTGACTGAGGAAATATTATTGTCCCTCATCGTCCTGTATGAATTCTACGTCTATGTCTCCATCACAGACTGTAAGTTCTTTGAGGGCCAACTGTTTACTCACGTACACATATTTGTGTTAGTTTTCCAGCTGCCGTAACAGAGCACCATGAACTGTTCCACGCCCTTCTTTCAGCTTCAGGCAGCGTGCTGGCCGTCTTTGGTGTCCCTGGGCTTGTGGACGCATGACACTAGCATCTGCCTTCACCCTCACGTGATGTTCTCCCCGTGCACGTGTCTATGTCCACAGTTCCCCTTTTTACAGACATCCAGTCTTACTGGATTAGTAGCACCCTAATGACCCCACATTGACTTTATCATCTACAAAGACTCTATTTCCAAATAAGGTCACATTCCCAGGTCTTGGGAATTAGGATTTCAACAGCTTTGGGGGAATGGGGGACCCAATTCAATCTATAACCATATTCTAGATGTTCAGTGAGGGTACACTGAAAAAATATATAAATAATAGAAATGCTTTCTTAAAAATGACTGAAAATCATAATAAGAAAACTCAGATTTTAAGAAGGGAATAATACATTTAAAACACAAAAGTATTATAAGGAAAAGGGGACTGAAGATCACCTACTCCGTGAGTTTGCTCTTAAATCTGCGACTCTTCTATTCTTAGCCAGTCATAAGGTGAGTACAGACATCTTGTCGTGGATGCCTATTGAATTGGCTACCTGTTCCCAACTATGTCTCTGCAAGCTGCCTCTCCTCCCACTCAAGTCCATAGGTACAAAAGTGAGTCCTGAAAATTGTGGTCACTAAGCATTATCATCTTGTGTCCCCAGCCCTATGCTCGTTGTTTGGACCAAGGGTGGCCCTTTGGCCCATACTGAGCTAATGATCTCTTTCTTCGGCGAAGTTCAGATTGAGACTATGTGATTTCAGCATTAGGTGGCATACATGTACTTGAAACAATACGTGTATCTTTCTTTCAGCCGTAAAGAGTGGCACACCAGCTAGCGTATAAAAGAGAATCAGTATGGAGTTAGAAAAGGAAATAAAGCAATTGTCAGAGGGCTCCAAGGACAAGAGCTATGTATGTCCAGTTTCTGGTTCTACTCCTTCTTAAGAGGGCCTCTGCTTCTCTAAGAATGCTTTTATTTTCATTTTGCTGAAGCTAGCTTTAGAGAGTTCCTTAAGAAGTAACATTAATAACACAGACTCCTAAGCCACACTTCTTTGAGTCTAAATTCTGCATTTTGCCCTACCATGTACATTTTTTGGAACTGTTCTGTTCTTCTGAATAGAAAATTTTAAAAGGGAAATAACAAAGTAACAATGTATAAATTGGTAATAATGTTAAGTGAGAAATATGTTTCTGTCTTATTGTGGTCTCAGTTTGCAATTCCCTGGTGATTAATGATGTTGAGCAACTTTTCATGTGTTTCTGGCCATTTGTAGACCTTCTTTGGAGAAATGAGTTATATTCTAAAGTACCACCCTGGCTATCGTGTGGAAACAGAATGGGGAAAATAGTTAGGAGACCTATATATAGTTTATACTCTGCAAATGCCTATATGTACATAAAGTATGTATATATAAATATAAGTACATAATAAAAACACTTAAATAAAGGGTATATAAACACACATACACATATATGTGTATATATGTATACATCTAGATTAATAGGTATATCGATAAATATCCCATATTTAACTTTATTACCAATCTGCAAGATAAGTACACACACACACATGCAGGCACACACACACACACACACACACATCTAGAAGAATAATAGTGCTTTACACAGAGTAAGCATCTAGTAAATATTAGCTTGCCAAAAGAATACAGTAGAGGGACAAAAAATACTCTCTTCTAATAACCTTGCATGTTCTCCACGATTTGCCTGGCAATGAACAAGCCAGACAAGTGCCTTTCCCTTCAGAGGGAGGTTGTTCAACCCAACCCTGATTTTTCTCTAAGCTGTTAGGTGCTATAAATTGGGCTCCCCAGGTAATTCCTCTAGAGAGCTGGCACTAAGCTTTGAATGCATGCACACCAGCCGAATTCACCAGACTGTCCCCATGCCCTACAGTGAGACAGAGCAGCAGGGGGAGGGCTCTCTCCTGGAGCACATCATGCTTGCCACTGTGCTCTGTCATCTTTGTGATCCTCTCCTGGGGTGGATGAGGGAACAAGGAATAGGGTGCCTCATTTGCTGACCCTCTGCTTGAAAAAAAATATTTCCAACAAAGCCCATTTTAGGTTCCTAGGGTTGTTGTAGCAAAGTACCACAAGTCGAGTGGCTTAAACAACAGAAATTTATTACAATGAGGTATCAACTCACACCAGTCAGAATGATTATCATTAAAAAGTCTACAAATAATAAATGCTGGAGAGGCTGTGGAGAAAAAGGAACCCTCCTACACTGCTGGTAGGAATGTAAATTGATGCAGCCACTATGGAAGACAGTATGGAGGTACTTTGAAAAACTGAAAAAGACTTACCATATGATCCACCAATCCCACTCCTGGGCATATACCTGGAGAAAACTATAATTCAAAAAATACACATGCACCCCAATGTTTATAGCAGAGCTATTTACAACAGTCAAGACATGGAAACAACCTAAATTTCCATCGACAGATGACTGGATAAAGCAGATATGGTATAAATGCACAATGGAATACTACTCAGCCATAAAAAGAATGAAATACTGCCATTTGCAGCAATATAGTTGGACCTAAAGATTATCATATTAAGTGAAGTCAAACAGAGAAAGACAAATATTATGTGATATCATTTATATGTTCTAATCTAAAAAAAAAATACAAGTTTTTATTTACAAACCAGAAATAGACTTATAGACATAGAAAACAAACTATGGTTACCAGGAGGGCAAGGAGGGGTAGGGATAGATTAGCAGTTTGGGGTTTATAGATGCACATTGCTATATATAAAATAGATAAACAACAAGGACATAATATATAGAACAGGGAACTATATTCAATTTCTTAGGATGAGTTGTAATGGAAAAGAATCAAATATATATACACATATGTATGTACATGTATAACTGAATTGTTTTGCTGTATACATGAAACTAACATTTTAAATAGACACTTCAATAAAGAAATAAGAATTTTTAAAAATAAAAATATAAAGTAGGCTTTAAAAAAACAAGTTTATTGTCTCACAAATCTGGAGGCTAGAAATCTGAGATCAAGGTGTTGGCAGGGCCATGCCCTCTGTAAAGATGCTCATTAAAGATTTGTTCCAAGATACTTTCCTAGCTTCCAGTAGGCATCTGGCATAACTCCAGTTTTCATATGGCCTGCTCCCCTTGTGCATGTCTACTTCTGTGTCCAAATTTCCCCTTTTTATCAAGGCACTAGTCATACTGGATTGGAACCCAGTTTAATGGCTTTAGCTTAATTTGATCATATGTAAAGGCTCTATTTTCAAATAAGGTCACATTCACAGATACTCGAGGTTAATTAAGACTTCATCATCTTTGGGGAATGCAATTCAACCCATAACTGTGTTTATTTGTTTACTTTTACCTTCAACCACCACCAATAAGTGTTAATCTTGGCGGGCAACACCAGGCTAAGAAGAAGAATAAGCATCAAATGTTGGCTATTCTTTTCCAAATTATCCTCTATCCTGACCTGGAAGAATGAATGACTAAGGAATATAGACAGAGAAACAACGGAACCAAGACAATTTTCACAGAATGTGACTGCCTTCTGTTCTATATAGGGTTCTCCTTAGTGCCTAAAGGAAGCAGGCTGTCATTGTTAGTTTCTATAAATATTTACATATTGAGAAAAATGTATTTCTCTCTAAGTGCTTGAAGGACAAACGTGAGCAAGGTACGTAACCTAATCTTGAGGCACTTTTCATTCTGACAAGGGAAATAGAGTTACCAGGTAAATTACAATAATTGTGATTAGTTGCTTAATAGAGTTATAAACATAGTATTATTGGTGTACAAAGAAGCAAAATATTGAACCTATCTGGGATAGCAGGAAAAAGGTTTATGGGCACATAAGTATCACTCTTAAATATTGAGATGGAAATAAAATGATTTTTGAGCACATATTTGAAAAATAAATAAAATTTCATGTGATACAAAGGAGGATGATAATATTATGCAGCTGAAGAACATTAATAATATTAGAAGTTGTGATTATTATACCCTTTTTTAATGGCTGCCTGTTTCTAGTCCTGTTCCCAAGAGGAACTTACTTATAATCAGCCTTGATCATAGTGTGGTTGGTGGTTATAGTCTCTAAATATGCCTTTTGATTTATCAGCATTAGATATTTTCTCTTAATATTTTACTGCTAAATGAAAACTTACTCACTGTACCCTACCTCCCCTGCTCTTGACATAAAAATATCATTCTACTATCACCTTTATTTATAATTGACCAACAACCTTAAAGTGTTTCCGTAACTTTTCACTTTTTACAATGGTGTTATTAGTACTCCAGACTTCCCTTCACCTCTCCTTGTTTCTATCTCCTAATTTTTGATAGTTGTATTTTTATATTTGGATTTTGAAGGATGGAAAGAGGAATTTTTATATTCTTTTATAATTATAATCAAACCCTCAATTATTGTCCATAGGTTGATTCTAAATGCTAAAACTGCATAAATATCATTTAAATTAATATAACTTTGTAATTATGGTTCATTAAAGAGTCAAGTATTTTGATGTAAATTTATTAGCCTCCCTAATTTCTGATGTCATAATTCCTGTGCCATTTAAATGAGTATTTTCAAATGGATTCTCTACAATTCACCAATTGCTCAAAACCTGGCGATTTCATTTGCTTCATTTAGATCAAGCTTTTATTGCAGCACTTTAATATTTTTATTTTGAAATAAGTTCAGACTAAGAAATGTTGAAAAGTGTGTATTGAGAGTTAACATACACTGTTCAGTCAGCATTCGTAATGTGAACAACTTACATAACCATAGTACTATTTTCCAAAAAAAAGAAAGAAATTAACATTGCTACAGTACTATCAACAGAAATATGGACTTTATTTAAATCTCATCAGTTTTTCTCCCAATGTCCTTTTTCTTGCCCAGGATCCCACATTGCATTTATCTGTCATGTCTCCTTAGTCTCTCCTAATTAATCTCTGACACTTCGTCACTCTTTCCTTATCTTTCATGATCTTGAAGCTATTTAAGAGTATTGGTCAGTATTTTACAGAATGTCTCTCAAATTGGGTTTGTTTTATGATTAGATTGTGATTCTGCCTTTTTGGCAAGAAGAATACAAGTTTCATGTGCTCTTCTAATTGACTCTCTTTCAGGGGTCATGATATGTGTTTTATTTTTAATGATTTTAACCTTAATCTTTTGTTTAAGGTGGTATCTCATGGATTTCAGCACTGTAGAGTTACTGTGTTTTCCTTTGTAATTGATAAATATTTTGCAGGAAATCTTTTGTGACTATGCAAATACTCCATGTTTCCTGTAATTTTCAACTACCAATTAGAACATCCATCAGTGAATCTTGCTGTAATAGTTATTAATGTGATGTTTTCCTAATGGTGGTTTTATAGTTGTCTCATTCTTTCTATGTATTAATTGGACTATGTTGTATATAGGAGCTATCTTTTCTCCCATATTTATTTGTTTACTAAACTATTCATGTGTATTAGCATAAACTCATGGATATCTATTTTATTCTATGGCTTATAATGCAACACTACCACTATTTAACTGGCTGCTCAATTTTTTCCACCTTTGGCCATTACTGGTTTCTTCTACTCAGAATCTTATGTCTTTTTGACTTGATTCTATCCTTTCTCCAGCACTTCATTATTTTTTAGCATAAGAAGATGCTCCAGGCACATCTTGTATTTTCTCTGCCCTGGCCCTGGAATAGACTTTTCTCCAGAGAACTTAAGTTCATTTTATTATCTACATGGGTCTATTTCTAGACTTTTGTTCTAATGGTCTACTTGTCAATGCACTGGACAAGTACCACATCTTTTTAATTATAGTGACAAGTTTTAAAGTCTGATATTGTCAGTTTGTAATTTTTCTTTTTCAGTGTTTTACTAGGCTTTTCTAGCATGATTGATTTTTCATATATATTTTAGTATTAAATTATTTAATTCCATAAAGTACTGGGTGGTATTTTTACTGTGACCACAATGAATGTATGAATTAACTTAGTGAGAATCGACACCTTTGTAATGTTGAATTGCCCTCTCCAAAAATAGAAAATATACATTCTGTTTTTACAAGCCTATTTTTTCTGTTTCAGCAATATAGATAGAATTTTTCTTGTATAGATTTTGTGTATTTTATGTTAGCTTTATCCTTTATTCTTTACTGGTATTGTAAATAGGGTTTTTGCTACCATGATGTCATCTGATTATTGTTTGTGTATATGAAGACTATTGGTTTTTGTATGTTAATTTTATATCCTATATTTTCCTGAACTCTTATTAATTTATTTAGTCTTATTATTGATTATCTGGAGTTTCCTAGGCATATAATTATATATGCAAATAGGAGTAGATCAAGTTATTCTTACCCATTTTTATTTCACTAATTGATTTCTCTTATCTAATTGCATTGCCTAAGATTTCTAGGACAAGGTTGAACAGTAGTGTCATTTGTTGTCACAGTCAATGTTTTTCAGCTTAAGTTCTACAGTGTCTGATATCAGAATCACTGTCCTTTCTCTCTTTTGATTTGCATTTGCCTGGTATGTTTTTGTACATTGTTTTCTGAATATCTTTGTTTTAGGTGGGTCTCTTATGTACAGCACATAATTGGGTCTTGTTTCGTGAGCCAAAAATGAACATATCTTTTCTTAACTAGATGTGTTAGTTCACATTTAAGTATATATATGCAGTAGATAAATTTCATCTCAACTATTTTATTATATCTTATAATGATGTTTATTTTGCTGTACTTGTGTGTATAGATATTAGCTCTGTTTCAATAATTTGTAAACCTTCACATTAATAGAAATACAATTCACAGAAATACAGTTCTTTTTTGCCTGTCTTCAGTCTCCACTACTAGCTCTCAGATCCTTTTTATCATTCTTATATCTTTTTATCTTCATATCATTTTCATTTTCCAAATTGTTTTCCTGACTTTCTCAACATAGTTAATACATTTTTATTTGTGTTCATTCTCCTTTTAGCTCTTGAAATTTATTCTTAAATTATGAGGGTTTTTTTTCTTTTTCTTTCATTTCTTTCCAGAGTTCAATTCACTCTTTTTTTTTTTTTTACTTTCTTCTGTTTTTGGTTCATTCTATTTTTTTAAATTTCTGATTCAAATGCTTGTTGAGTACACATACTTGTGTTTGTATTGAGTACACATACATGTATCTTCACTTTGTTAATCTGGGGAGGAAGTGGTGTATTTTCTCTATGTGATTTGTTTTCTAATTTTCCTCAATAGATTTGCTGATATTTTACTTTTCTTTTGTTCATTTATGGTATTAGCATGTAACACTAGGAATACTGTGAAATCATATGCACTACTCCTGGTATAAAGACCGTCCTCTTTGGATTTAGCACAAACCAGATACTTCAGAAGGATTTGTTTGTTTCTTCGTTTTGATGGTTGAGTTATAGCTATGATTTTGACTCTCTTCCATTTCTCAGAACACTAAATTCCTTCCCCCTTTCATTTTACATTTTCTCTTCACTAACCACGTGCCAAAGGACATTTTCTTTTTTGTTTTGCTTTGTCTTTCTTCCCCAGCTGCCACATGTTTCATAGAGTATCGCTTCACATCTGACCATTTATCTTTTACTCTTTGAATTGCTTGCTCTTGAAATCTCCTCCTTGCAGTCTGTGCTCTGATCTGTCCAAACACTTTCCCAGTGTTTTCAGATTTAAGGTGGTGGTATCTAGCTCGTCACATTAAGGCCCCTTTGCCAGCCTTCCTCATCTGTCTTCCCTGCAGTTTTTTTGGTCTGCCTTTGGTCCCCACAAAGCATTGAAACTGGCTGGAGATGGTGAGCAGAAGTATGAGAGACCACATAGTAGAACTTAGCAATTTACTCTTTTTACTCATACTCATTTTGTTGGGTTAGTATTCTCTACAAGTTGGGATAATTTTTTAAAATTTTTTATTGAGTTATAGTCAGTTTACAATGTTGTGTCAATTTCTGGTGTAGAGCACAATTTTTCAGTCATATATGAATATACATATATTCAATTTCACATTCTTTTTTACCATTAGCTAACACAAAATCTTGGGATAATTTTTTAATGTAATTTATATTTCCCTTCTGTTTTTTCATATGGGTTTAAAGAATACTTTTCAAATTACTTAATTTGTCTGCCTTTTCTTTCAGCTATCCAGAGATCTGGCCTCCTGCACTGATTTTGTTTGTTTATGTCTTGTTTTACTATTTCAAATTCCTTTCCTTTCCCTCATTATTAGAATTTTTATTTCTTTAATGTATCTATAATGTTTTCCAGCTTATTTCATGGTAAACTTTTGCTGATATTTTATTATTTTTTAATCTCATCAGATCTGTCACTAATTTTTAAAGATTGCTTCATATTTGGACTTTGACTCTCCTATAGTTTTGTCACCATTGTTACTTGTTCAGGTTTTCAGAAATTTTCATTTATCATTTTCTTTTTTAAACACTTTTTGAGAAAGAATTTCCTTCCCCTTGACACCGTGTAACTAAGTAGAATGGCATCATCAGAGTAGTCTGACCTGTAACTGTCCCCTCAACTACTTCTCCACAGAGGAAGAGGATGTCTTGTGTAACAAGCAAGTGTTAGACAAGGGACTGACGTCATAGCTCTGTTCCTTTTCTCCCACTTTCTTCAGATTTGATGTATTACAGAGATGAAGCACCTAAGTAAAACTTTTTTAAAGAGGGTATTAGCAAAGGGAGAGATATGTAAGTTGTTGCCAGATCAGAAAGTGGCTGAAGCCCAATGACATCTGACAGAAGAAGAGAGCAAATCGAAGATAACAGACTTGAATGAGTCCACCAGAGGAAGCCAGTACCGAGGACACGATTGAGAAGAAGACTTTCAAAGCTACTGATGGAGAATCCTCTGTAATATCAATACAAGAAACATCTTTTTGAATATCTAAACAGATAAAAGTGGAAGAACAGGGAAGGTCAGCATAAAATAGTCAAGATATTTTTAGGTGACATTCCAGGGTGTTACAATTACTGCAGGTGATATGCCTGGCCAACCGATGTTTCTCTGAGAGAAGTAAAGGTTTGAGGCACTAAAAGGATGCCAGGCAGAACTACAGTAAAACTCCAGGCCTGGTTCTGATGTTGGTCAGCAGGGAAAATCATTTTTTCTGGGTTTATCCAATTCAGGGAGGTAAGAAGGAATGGGATTTTGGATGCTCTTGGAAAGTCTGGTTTGTGTCAGTTCTATTTCACTATGGGATACTCAATACGAAAAAAAATATATAGATATCAGGGTGAAAAAAATATTGTGAGAAGGCATGGCAGAGAGATTGCTTCTTTCCAGATGAGTAGAGCCTATGGTCAGAAACATTAACAGCAACTTCCCTTCAATATCTGCTGAAGGTCACTCTCCAATTGAAGCAAATATGGGTCATGTAGAGGAAAGAAAGCTATCTCACCTAAAATTCTGGCAATGGGCAACAATTTCTCAAAAATGTCACTTTCTGAGAATAAGAACATCATGTTTTGATTATCAATGTAGACTCTTATAATATATACTTTGATGGGAAATGGTATTTTTATCAAATAAGTTTACAACCACAGGTGATAGATTCTGGAACATTAGTATAGATCAACTGGAAACCCAAAGAGGGTGCCACCTGGAAGTGCTTTTAAAAAAAAACAAAAACCTTAACTTCTTTTAATCTAGTGTCCTTAAGTATCTGTCATAGTTTCTTAAATTTCTGTCACGGTTTTAGCAACTAAATTCTGAATTTTAGAACCGTAATGTTGCTTGTGTGAACATTTCCAGAAACAGGGTGGCTGGGCTCATTTTAAAAGTTTTAGGGTGTGGGCCAGTGCTATGATGATACTATGTACCCCTTCATTTTCAACGTGAAATTTCTGATTAGCAGCATCAGCTATAGACAAGTAACCTCAGCAGCGCTAAAGGGCGTGTACAGTAGAGCAGAGCCCGACTCTACCTGGGCACCTCGCTGGAAACCACAGGACTGAGAGTGAACAGAATAAACACTGTAAGAGGAAAAAAATATTTTGGGGGTCTCCAGATCTTGGACTTTCAACTTACAAGGTCAAGGGAATTTGATTTTAGACCTTAACTCTTTTGAATTTATAAGATTTGACATTCATATTTGGGAGCGTTAATTTATCCTTAGGAATTTAATCATAAGATGGAGTTATGTTATAAACTTGGAGTATCTCTATTTTTTTTCATTTTTGATGTAAATATAATCAGTCAATGTCACTGCAGAACTTTTGATGAGCCAGGTGAGACAATGTGGCGGGACATAATTTGAGTTGGAAAATAAAACAGAAAACGGGGTTTCAGCCTTAGATACACAAGAACCTTGAAATTTCTTTGATTTATGTGTTCCTTTCATCCATTCTAGATCCTTCAGGAAGTTAAATTTTGAATTCCCACTTGTGGGAATTTAGGGTGGAAGCTATGAGAGAAGTAGGCGCAAGGAATGTGGAAAAGCTGACCTGAGAACTGCTCATCTCTGCCTGAGGCGGCAGTCACACTTTTGGCTGATTAGGGGCCTTACAGTTAGACAAAATGGATTTAAGAGACTAGATCTGGGAAAATTTGGAACATGAGATTGGGAAATCTTTTCTCCCCTGTCTTCTCGGTTCTTCAAATTTCAGCCCACCAGGCTCCACTATTTCTTGGACTCTTAGGGATCTATCTGTGTTTGCCAAAGCTATTTCCTCAGAGGATTTTAGCCACGAAACAGAAAGTTTCACCCATATCAATGCAATTCTCAATTAAATGTATTCTAGGACAGTGGTGTTATCCTGACATTTCTGTATTTTCACTTTCAGAGATAGTACTCTTAGTGATGACGACATCTGAGTGTCCAGATAGAGCAGGAAAGATAGATTCATGGCCAACAATCCTATTTTGCACATTAAAATATTATTTGATCTGTAATCTTACATCTTATTTGCAGAGATATTCATGGACTTCAATCCTGTGACTTAGGTTCTTATCTACAAAAGCCGTAGGTCCAGGATTATCTGTCCTTATATTAAGGCGTTAGGGTGGCTTATGTAATACAACTGCATAGCACTTCACAAGTGTGCAATGATATTTCAATCCCTGTTATTTGTTCATTCATATACAAGGATTAACTGAGTCAAGCCATCTGCTCAAAACTCAGGATCCAGTTAACAGAGACACAAGGACCTGGCCCTTATGAAGGGCCCTTACACTTCAGAGACAGAGATTGACAATTATCCTCAATAAATAAGATGCTTCTGGGGTATGAGAAGTGCTATGAATACCCTATTGATGCTTTTGAGAGAGTGATTGCCATAGAGGGGGAAGGAGTTTCTTGATGTGAAATGGGAAGTGAAGGAGGAGATATTTAAGGCAACCTGAAGATGAGAAGGAGCAGTCATGGCAAGAGTTGGAGGATAAGGAGCACATTTCAGGCAGTGGGAACAGTCAGCAGTTGCAAAAGCCTTCAGATCCAGGAAAACCTGGCAAAGCTGATATTTTAATGACTAGTAGGATGCAACTTGACTATAAGCGACCAATAAAACTGCACTGATGCACAGTGATTGCAAAAATCTGTTTGGGTGCTTAATCTAGTCAATAACCAGTGTGGCTGCAGAGAGGGGAGTAAGAGGCAAAGTGACAGCTTAGAGCCAGCAGCACAGAGCAATATTATGTGGGTATGCTGCTAGTGTACCACACATGTAGGTCACGGAAGGCACTCAAATTTTATTCAGTGGAAACTGGAGAAGCCTAAGACATGTTTTTATCAGCGGAATGACAAAGCTTGATTCACACAAGAAGCTATCTGGAGGGTGGATAGTGGAGGAGCAAGCATGGAGGTTGGGAGGTTTATGCTCCCTCCTTCAATTGCCTCCACACAGCAGCTTTTACCTGATACTACCTTTGGCTCTTTCAGCATATGATCTGCATATCCTGTTAGATATTTTGAGCTCAGAGGCATCTAATTTCCAGCAGAATCCACAAAATATGAGCATTTCCCTAGTTAGTGGCACATAGTGGGAAAGCTCCCTGAGCAAGGAACCCTTGGAGTTTGGCCAGACTTCCAGCAGGAGAGCTCACTGCAGAATCACCAGGACAGGATTTGTGGCCAAAAAAGAACGAGGCAGTCACAAGGGTTTCTTATGTCTTAGTGAAAATCTGAGGATCCTGGGGAGTTTTGACTTTGTGGCAAAATTCACCACAGTAAGGAAATCAACCATTAGAAAACATGTGCTAATTATTTTAGATAGCTCTCTTCTGCAATACACATGAATTCATCTACATGATTTCAGTACCCAGAGATATTTGTCTTCAACTTCATATAGAAATACTTCAGTTCAGCTAATTTTCTTTGCAAGCAAAGCATGGAAAATCGCCCATTTCCTCATACCTTTTAAATACTCTATTTTTTAAGTTATATTCCACATGACAAGCCCTGGTAACAGGTTCTGAATGGGAAGAGCTTTCAATGAAAGTTTAACCGTTGCTACCAGGCAAATGACTCATTTTCCTTGAAGCAATCCTATGTGGACCCTACATCCAAGGTTCTAGAATCAGAAGGTGATATACACAGGCAAAATCTCTGTGGGTTTAAGATTTCAATAGTGTCGAGCTCAAATGCGTGCAGTATGACCTTGGTTAAAGGAGTCTGGACAAATGTGTTCAGAAGCCTCTATTATTAGAGAAAATCTGTGGAACATAGTTAAGGGCTGCCATTGTAGTCTCCAGAAGATTCTGTGGCCCAGGAGTCGCAATATTAGTTCGGGTTGTACCATTGTACAAACTGAGAGGACCATTTATCCCGCTTTCTGGGTCTCATTTTTTTTCTCAAATGATCTGTTCTGCAACTAGGACCACTACTGACAGAAATAAAATCCTTTAAAGGAAATAATTATCTGGAAGATTGTGCCAGTTAGTAACTAGTTGGGATTATTCTGATCCTTTTATTTAATTCATTTTTTAATGTGTTGCACTTTTAATTAATTCATTCATTTTAGGAAATTAAGTTTACTTGTTATTTATTTTTAGAGGAGGTGCTGGGGATTGAACCCAGGACATGCGTATGCTAAGCACGCACTCTACCACCTGAGCTATACCCTCCCCCCACTTCTGATCCTTTTATTATCGCTGGGTTTTTTTTATATTTTTTAATTTATCTTCATTTTTCATGAAGTATAACATCTGTGTTTAGACTGATAAAATTTCACCAATTGCTCACACCTGGGTAACTAACTCTAAGATCAAAACAAGGACTATTATGAGCACCCCAGAAACCCCTATTTCTACTCTCTTTAGTCATCATCTCACCATGAAAAAGCTAATGCATATTGTCAACTGTTATTAATTTATACAGTATTACTACATAAGCTACTGCAGGGAAACCTCCCAAAGACTTTCCTCTTGGACCTGTCCAATTCCGCAAAGATCTTCCAGTCTTTCGTGGGCGGTGGGGGATGATCTCTTGGTTCTCCGTATGCTGGGAGCCCAGTAAATTTATCTCATCCCTATAAATACCATATATTACACTCACCCTCAAATGTGCCCAATAGCCCAAAGTCCAAAATTGCAATCTCCAAAGAATAAAATTCCAATTATTTTTTCTTGTGTCAGAATGAGACAACTCTACAAGAGACTAAGGAATCCGGAATCTGAGATTCTCTTTGCTTCTTAATCAGGCTTTCAAAACAATTCGCCTAATTTTAGCATTTCTCTTTACCCTACAGCCAAGTGTACCGATTTTGTTTCTCTAAATCTAGAACCCTTGGGAGATTTTGTGGTGTGATTCTCAGCTTTCACCTTCTAGGGGAATATTCAATTTTCTTAGCTGTAATAAATTATTTATTACTTTATCATTTTCCAGATTCTAATTTTTTTTAAATTGCTGTCTCCCACTTCCCTTGTTTATGTATACATACACTTCAGTGTCATTAGAGAATGGGGAGGAAGGAAAAATAAATGTATGCTCCATTCAATGTTCCTTTTTTGCTTAGAAATCTCCTAATTGTTATCCATGTCCTTAATTTTTATGCACCAGAGCCAAGGAATAATTTCTCAGAAGTATTAGATAATTCCTCAGTTCCAGGAAGAATTTTATTAAATTTAAAAACTACAAAGATGTTTTCTCCTAAAGAACTTTCTTTCCTGCTCCTCCATCTTCCACCCTATTCTCAAGGTCTGTTTTGTATATATTTCCTGGGACTTACAGGGTATTTTTATTTTGTTTCTCTGTATTTTGAATCCAGTGACTTGCTTGGTTGTTATTGTTTTTAGGCATTTGTTCATTTGTTTTTTGTCCCCCTTCTTTAAGGAAAATACATCCTAGAGCAGGTCTCTAAGAAATTTCATTAAGAAACTAATTACTTGAATCTGAGCATATCTGAAAATGCATTTATTCTGCACTTTTCATTGCTTACCTGACTACATTGAGAATTCTAATTCAAAAATTCTATTCCTACAAACGTTGAAGGAATTGTCCCACTATCTTCAAGTGTTCATTTTGATTTCATTGCCTTTGTATGTATCTTATTTTTCCTGTGCAAAAACTCTTAGCATCTTTATATCTGTGGTATGTTCACATTTGATTATAATGTGTGTTTTTTCCAATGTATTGTGCTAGACCATTAATAATGTTTTTAATTTTAAAAAATTTTGTCCTTAGCTCTACAAAATGTTTTTGTGTGATTTACTTGATAATTCACTCTCTTAACCCCTGCTGTTTTTTATTTTCCTAAAGCTACTATTAATAAGGAATTGATCTCTCGGGATTGATCCTAAGATCTGTATTTTTCCACCTTTAGTTTCTATTTTTTTCATTTTTATGTTCTACCTTTTTTGAGGATTTCCTACTCTGTTAGCCTTTAAGTTGAATTGTTACTTTATTAATAAAATTTTTTATTTTCAAGAGCTTCTTCATATTCTCTAATTGTTCTTTTTTCATACTCTATTATTGCTTTTTGGACGTAATATATTCTGTCATCTCTGTGATACTTAAAGTTCTGGTTATTGGCTTCTGTTCTCAATATTGTATCTTTCCTGTGTGTTCCCTTTGAGAAGATATTGCTCATATTAATTAATTTATTTTTTCTCATAAGACATTTCCTAAAAAATGTCAAGTTGTGCTTGACTCTATTCATCTTCACAAATAACACACTAAAAAGCTGACTGGCTGTTCTCTGTGAGTGGCTGTGAGGCTTACTGACCTGAGAAAGTACCTGCAGAATCATCAGTTGGATTGACTTGTCTGTTTTTAGGTACACAGCCCTGGAAGTGTCAATATATGAAGTCTAGTCCCTGGAACTATTTAGTCCATCCAGAAAATTCATCAAATCTCCTACCTGAGAGGAGAAGTTTTGCTTTCCAACATTCTCAAAGCAGCGAAGGGTAGTGTGCATGTATGTAGATGTAGCACCATCCAGCAGGTACATTTTGCTTGATTCACTTTATTATTTGTTTAACCCTGTCTTCAGCCTTGCCCTTGACTGTGCCTGGGAGACCAGTTGTATGAATTTGTGGCAGAATTGGTGTGGTCCATCCCCTCTCTATACAAACTCCTAAACAAGTGCCCTGCTGTTAGCATGAGCTTCATATCTACCTTCCCTGTGACCTGTGCTTCTAAGCTTTGAGGCCCTCAGAAGGTCACAAAGGTGAATTGCCTTACTTTTGCAGGTCACCCACTCCTTTAATATTTGGGTTGTAACTTTTCCTATTCTTCGGTATTGTCACTTTTTCATGTGTCTTTTCTCTTTCAAAAAATATGTTGAAAGAGTTTTTTTTTTTTTTTTTGCTGCCTCTTCACTACTTCTCTTTGTCCTTATGGACTCTGTAACCATAATTTGGGAGGGTTGCGTGCTTTATTAATATGTAGGCAGTTTGAAGGCAGGTACCATATTTTGTTTAGTTTTATTTTTTTATCAGCACCTAGATTAGTGCATGGCATAAGGTAAGAGTTTAGAAGATTAATTAACTTTAAGGGAATGATTGTTGAAATCAGTATTTATTAAACTACTACTGAATTTGGAACATAAATATTATAGGCAAAGTTTATGATAAGTTATACCACATCTTTCTGTATTGACATAATTCAATTCAAATAAACTCAAAATGGATAAAAGATCTAAATGTAAGACTGGAAACCATAAAACTGCTAAAGGAAAACATAGGCAGAATACTCTGATATAAATTGTAGTAATAGGTTTTTTTTTTTTTGCTCTGCCTCCTAAAGCAAAGGAAATAAAAGCAAAAATTAAAAAATGAGATTTAATTAAATTTAAAACTTTTTGCACAGCAAAGGAAACCACTGAAAAAATGAATAGACAACCTACAGAATAGGAGGACATATTTGCAAATAATATGACCGCTAAGGGGTTAATATCCAAAATACACAAGTAGCTCATATAACTCAACATCAAACAAACAACTGGATTAAAAAATGGACAGAAGACCTGAATAGACATTTTTCCAAAGAGGACATGCAAGTGGCCAACAGGCACATGAAGAGATGCTCAGTGTGGCTAATCATCAGGGAGAGCAAATCAAAACCACAATGAGGTACCACCTGCCAGGATGGCTACCATCAAAAACACCACAGATAACAACTTTGTCAAGGATGTGGAGAAAAGGGAACACTGCTAGTGGGAATGTCAGTTGGTGCAGCCACTGTGGAAAACAGTATGGAACTTTCTCAAGAACTATCATGTGACCCAGCAATTCCACTCCTGGGTATATATCCCAAAAAAACAAAAAACATGAAAAGATACACAAACCCAAATGTTCATAGCAGCATTATTTACAACTGCTAAGGTATGGATACAACCTAAGTGTCCGTTAACAGATGAATGGGTAAAGAAGATACACAGTGGAATAATACTCAGCCATAAATAAGGATGAAATTTCGCCATTTTCAACAACATGGATGGACTTGGAGGATATTATACTAAGTGAAATAAGTCAGAGAGAGAAAGACAAATACTGTATGATATCACTTATATGTGGAATCTAAAAAATTGCAACAAGGTAGTGAACATAACAAAAAAGAAACAGATTCACAGATATAGAGAACAAACTAGAGGCTATAAGTGGGGAGGGGGCAGCATGAGGGTAGGGGACTAGAGGGTACAAACCATTATGTATAAAATAACCTACAAGAATATATTGTATAGCATAGGGAATATAGCCAGTATTTTATAATAACTATAAATGGAGTATAGCCTTTAAAAATTGTGAATCACTATATTGTTTACCTATAACATATAATATCATACAGCAACTATACTTTAATTTTAAAAATAAATTTAAAAAAAACTCAGAAAAGTGGTCATTTTGTCCAACTGGAGTATCCTATCCTCATCTTACTGTCTGGAACTTTCCTGTTTATCCTTTAAAATGTTGATCCAGTGGAACCATCACGTCTAGCGAAACTCTCCTGGTCTGCAGGGAATTAATCCCTATTCTGTGCTATATTTCTTTATTGCGTATATATTTATTATTGAATACAACAATTTATATTTGTTCATTTTGAGCAGAAACTCAATCTTATCTGCATTTTCATCCCCAGGAGCTAATACATCTGACATAGAATCAGAACTCCAGAAATATTTATTAAACTGAAATGAACTGAGTATTTTTTTTCCAGGAATTATAGAGATGAACTGAAAGGCAGATATTGGTATTGCTGTCAGTTGCTTTGAGTCATTTTAGCATAACCACAAAGCCCAGAAAATTTGGTTCTGATTCCCCATAAGGAATTTATTGTTGATTTTACTGTGCAGAAAGAAAAGTGTGTTTTCCTACAAAGAGAATGAGGACAAATAAGAAATAAATGGTCCCCTTTAAAGGCTTGGAAATATATACCCAAATCAGAATCAGCCATCGATTTAATTCATTCCATTAGTTTTAGACCATCCAATAGGCCATTTAGATGACTGACCATGTGGAAAGTCTGAGTAGATTATCTAGTCAACCTCTTTTTAATATCAATATTTTTCATCAGATACTACAGCAATAGAGATCCATCAATTGTTCCTGCTGCATTTCCATCCTGAATGTTTATACATGTCAGAATGTAATTCAAGGTCAAATGCTGCCCTGTCTTTTAAACAAGGGAGGATTCATCATTTTATAGAGGCCAGGAGGAATTTTTCCCACTATGGTTAGCTGATTTTTAGGCTTTTCACCCTTGCAGTGAAAACTTACTTTTTATAGGAAAAAAAAGGCAACACCTAGCCATTGTAGAAAACGCCTTTTGGCTTGGGGATAGGGGAAAAAATGAGGTGGTGAATGAAAAATGATTTGTTCTTCTGTCAACTTTCAAAGAGGTGATTTTTCTCCAGTCTGCTTGGCAATAAGATTTATCTTGATTCAGCTCTATCAGCAATAGGCCAAAGTGCAGCATCGTTGTTTTTTTTTTCTTTTATTTTCTTTTTTTGTTTTGTTTTTCTTTAATTTGAAATTAATCGAATCTAACATTGCCCTGCTGTACCTTGTAGTTGCTAAGAAATAAGAAAGCCAACTTACCGTTGTGGTCTGGATTACTATGCTTCATTGCTATTGATTGGGACAGTTACAGTCTTGCTGGGTGAATTTTAAATGTGGCTTGATGCACCCAGGCATGTGTGATCACCTAAGTACAGCTTCAGCCATTTTAGCAATCAAAAAAAAAAAAAAGAAAAAAGGCAATTTCTCTGAAGCTGGTTGGAAATACAAATTGCTTGTCAAAGGAACAGAATATGTTCTCTTTGCCAGGGAGCATAAGATGGAGAGAGGTTGGGAGGTAGGAAGGAGATTCAGTAGTTAGCACTGTTAGATAATAAACCTTCCTATAATTAAAAAAAAAAAACTAATCTTTGTTCTATGAATATCGAAATAACATAGGGTCATTTAACTGATAACAGTTTAGTTTGAAAATGGTTGACTTTTTAAGAAATGCATGTTGGCAAAAATGCTGTGACTAAGAAAAGCAATTCTGCATTTCATATATGTCCGCATTTCGTAGAATATAATTAATTCTCAGCGTAATTAACAGTGTGTGTATTGGTGTGTGTGTTGTATCCTCTTTATAAAGATTTCTAACGCCCAACTGATTGAATAGAAATTAGGACATCTGCTTTAAACACGCCCTATTCTAACCTAGACTGAAACAGCAAGAATGTCTAGTCACTAGAGGGCAGCCATAATCTGTTACAGTCCGTAAAGATCTTCCTGGATGTTCAAGTCCAATTGCGGCTGTGGAGGGCATGATTTAGAATCAGCTGTTTTTCAGCTGTACTTATTTTAGCAAGAGGACACTAACATCCTTGTTTACACAACCTATCAGAATCGATCTGATTAAAAGGCAAAGCAAACAGACGATTGCAAGGCTGTTTGTGTAAATTTCATGTAAATATATATCCCGTTTATCACAGAAAAAGCTGAATGCAGTAAAAAAGAAAGTACTTGCGTTTTCACGTGAATGGACAGGCCTCATCCGCGTTTCTATTGGTTTGCTGTTGTTACCAGGAAACCAAAGTTCCAAGCAACTGAAGAGGAAATCGCTGAACAAGTAAGGATGGAATGCCTATGCGGCTGCTCATTTCTTCAAAATTTAGCTAGCTTCAGAATGCGTAGATCTACTGGAGGAGATTGGAAATCAAAAAGCAAATGAACACTTCATATCAACAGATGTTACTAGGATTCTGTAACTGGGGTAAACGTGCTCCATGCCAACCTTAAAAAAAGCACTGCCAAGCAAGCCTTACACATGGCAGAGTTTAAATCTCTTGCTTTAAAGATAACTCTTTCCCTGGCCAATTTGAATTAAAGGCAAGTGTCCCTTCACATTATGCGGACATTTCAGCTTCTGTCCTTTCCCTCAAGAACCACCCACCTACCTATTTAAAAGTCATTTGCAGGATCCATTGAGCCCAGCAGAGGTCAGTAATGAGCAGACATTATAGTGCATGATTTTTCACCGACTCACACTAGTAAGATACTTGCTGTAGGTGATCTACACCACCTTCCGTGAAGTATACAAGAAAAATACTGTAGTTGATGAGACTAACCTGCTAAAAAAAGTTACGTTTTTACTCTTCGCTTTGATCCACAGCAAATTCCACAGCCACTTTCTATTCTGCTGGTCACAAAGAAGTCCAGTTGAAAGAATATGGAGAGACAAGCATTTGATTTTCTGTGTAGTAGAAAAAGAACTCTAAACACATACTTATTGATAATGATGTCTCGTGACTGCAATGAGATTGATTTTTCTTGAATGAATAAATGAATGAGTGAATAAATGAATGGGGTTAATATCACCTCCCTGTAGAACTGCATTGGGAAGGAATGTATACGGCAGATTACAAACATGCTCATTACCTTTATTTTTTTTCAGGTGACTACAGATGCTTTCTTTCTTCGTAATTTAAAATTGCTGAAGAATTCTTATTAGCTTTTAGTTATTTTATATTTGTCCCAATCAACATTTACTGAAAACAAAACTACAATCATGTGAGAGTTCACACAATTTTAAAAAGATTCTCAACCACCATTCTCATGGATCCAAGTTAAGTTTCAAATATCTGTGGATAACAACCACAGTGCTTTTATCACGACCTGTCTGTGGGGGTTTGTTGCTTTGCTCAACTGACAATTCTGAATTTTACAACCACTTTATGAAATGGATCAGATACATGAATAATGGGCTTAGAAAGTTACAAAATGATACTTACTTTGCCAAGCCAAAGTTTTAAATTGTTCCATGTATTTTACAGTGTCCAGCAAGATTTTTGATAAATTTTTATACTCCTGCATTAAAGGTAAACATGCCCAAGCCCAAGACCAGGTAAAGTTAGTTACGTTTCCTGAAAGCGATTGTGCAGCTTAGACTTAAAAGAGCCCTTGATTTGATGTTGGAAGACCTGACATCCAGTCCTGGGTGTGTTCTAACACTCAGTGTGACCTTAAGCAAGACCGACTGACTTACTCTTGATTTCATGTCATCGTCTATAAAACGAGGCAGATTAGACTGGCTGATTTTGTGGGTTCCTTCCTACTGTCACCAGTGTATGTCTCTCTGGTACTCATTTGATTCCACCATGAGTATAGTCATATGTGTACTTGTCACTTCCCCCCTCCCAGGACAGAGGTTCTGTCCTTGAAAGCAAGGAATACTTCAGTCATCTTCTCTCCTGAAACATAGTAAAGAAACCGGCACATCGCAGATGGGAGGGCAATAAATATTTGTGGAAGTCAAAGTGAGGCACAGGATACTGTCTCCTCTTAAGGAGACAGAAGTGAATATCTGTGTGTCTCCTGCTAATGCCCAGCAACACAGCACTGCAACGGATGCGCTGCGGTGACTGCCACTTCTATTTTATCAGGGTTGAAGTGAAAGACAGCCGGTAGAAAAATGTGCAATTACTCAAGATATTGGAGCTTAAAAAATGTATATGCAGAACTTGATTGAAAAGTCGTATCTTCTATTTTGTGATGTTTTAAGTTACCAAAGTTCCAAAGATTGTCTTATTCAGGAGTTTAAATAATTGACTACAGCCCAGAAAAGCTGCACTCTATTCTCCAGTTTCCCATTTTCCGAACTTTTTACTTATATCTGATGAGTTCTGGATATTTTAATTTCTGCAATAGAATTTCCTCTACCCAGTAACACCAGCATATATGAGTCAGACATTATCTTTGAATTTATGAAACGTAATAGTACTCAGGGTATTTTATACATGTTCTCTTTGGGTAAGACTGAGAGAGAAAGAAATCTGAGGAAAACACGTATATCCATGTATCCGGGTGCTTTCTACCATTTCTTCTCAAAGCTTAAAGCAGAGAAGTTATTTCATATATTTAAAAAAAAAAAAAAAAGGATGTCCCATACCTTGTGACACTGCATCTTTGTGGGTTTGCTTTTAATTACTTCAGGAATTAAAATACAACCAAATTTTAAATTGCTCTAATCCTTATATGAGTTGAAATAAAAACAGTTTATTATAAAAGTCATTCAAACTACAATAAACAAATTGAAACAGGCTTTCAGAAAAAAACAGTGTGACAGATCTTAAATTTTAATGTTTCTCTTTTTCTTAAATGCCTGAGGTGTTTATTATGTAAGGGAATGAGGTTTAGACTCTTCATTGTGTGTAAATGGGTAACAAAACACCATACATGAATCCTTGAAGTAGTAAATATCTGTCAGAGAAGATGACCTTCCCAAAGCCATTTTCTTTTTCCTGAAACTCGTCCCTGCTCTGGCCATAAGGTTGAAGAAACTGCTCAAGATTCTGACAGCCAACCACAGTGGCCCATCTGTCTGCAAAGCCATCCCCACCACCCTCTTCCGTGTTACTTTTCTCTTTATTCATCTTGACACTCTCCAAGCCTTTTCATAACTCCCAGAGCACTCACACATGGGACATAGGGGACTGTCCCTCGTCTGCCCTTATTTGATGCGGTTGGTTAGCTTGTCCTGGAGGAAGTGTCTCTTCCCTGGGGATAACCACCTGATAAGACCCTGCCGTGTTCTGTCTCAAAGGAGAGAACAAATCTGCGTAACCGTAAATCGGCTGGACTAGGGGTTAAATGCTGAAGTGACCCTGGCACCGGGAGATACGGTATCCCTGACCTTCAAGCGGCTGGGCCCATGAATGACGACTGAGCTGCTGGAGGTGTCACAGAGACACTCAGTGGGAATGAGAATTTTTAATGATTTATGGAACTTCGCTCGGAACTGAGAACGATGCTTTTCAGGTATAGGACATTTTCAAAATTATTGCAATATGGAACTTCTGTTAACTGCTTTGTAGAAACATATGCACAGTAATGTTTATTATTATCAAGATTTGCAGTGTGCATGTGGGCTCCCATGCATCCTGTTTCCTGTGAATCTGAAGTACAGAGCATGATACTGACAGATGTCATCATCGCCACCATCACATTAATAGCTACACTTATCCAGCGTTCACCATGTGTCAGTTACTGTGCTGAGAACTTTCTGTGCGTTTCCTTATGGAGTCCCCACAATAACCCTACCTTATTTAAGCCACATTATAAGCCCCAATGTTCTTACCATTATTGTTTTTCATCATACAGGTGAGCACAATTATGCCCAGGTCGGTTAAGACCTAGCCCATCGCGGAATAGCTTACGACTGGCAAAGAACAATTTCAGTCTATTGCTGCCTTCATAGCCCGCACTTCAAAGAGTAACTGAGCATGCTACCCATCCCTGAAAATGTGCGGCGCTAACACAGTGTGGGAAAGAGCGTGGGAAGTGAACTTTCTAGAGCCAGGCTCTAAGGGTCATGGAGACCTAACACCACAGCACCTGCCGCTGCTGTTCTTAGAACACCTGATGCGGTGCAGGCACTTCATAAACAGAGGAGAACAGAAATAGCTCCGGGGCTCATTACAGGATAAGACGCAATCACTAGCATTCACTCATTTGAAGCTGTTAAAAAGTGACTCCTCACAAGATAAAATACGCGTTCTGCTTGTTGGGGACTGTATATCATGAAGCTTAAAAACAGGGACACAGAGACAGGCAGCCACTTACTGGTTGCAAAACCAGGGCCAACGTATGTAGTATTTCTAAGCCCTAGGGAGGATAAGGATGTTACCTACCACGAAGGGTCGTTCTTAGGATTAAATAAACTACTTCGCAGGATAGATTTAAAGAATACGTTGCAGACACGTACATTATAAGCTCTTCATAAGCATCGGCTATTGTGGTGGTGGCTTTCCATTTTATAAAAATCTCTGATGGAAAGGGCTGTTACAAGTCATCCACTTCTGATAAACTAACACTCAATACAGGAGCTTTGACTACAAAATCCTGGGTGGAATCTTCTAGCCTTGGCTAGAATAGAGCACAACTCACTACTTCACTAATATCTTTTTTTTTTCCTTTTCTAATTCAGGGAACTTATAAATGTTAAATGTCTTCCATTTAATGAGTCAAAATCAGTGTCTCTGTAATTTCTATCCATTAATCTGGAGCTTTACAGACTACATCACTTTTCTCATTAATGACAGATTTTCAAACATTCAAAACCCTCTGAATTATTTGTGTACATTTCTCCTTCCCAAGAGGAATTCACCCATTCAGTTTAACTATTTCTCCTATGACATAATTTTGAGGTCCTTCCACTTTCTGATCCTCATTCTTCGGTTGTGTTTCAGTTTGAAAATGTCCATCCTAAAATACGATATGCAGCATGAGAGGCAACATTCCAGGCGGAGTCTGCTTCTCGAAGAGTAATGATATCTGTACCATGCATGTTCTAAGCATTAATATCAATAAAACCTAAAAGTCACTAATTATTTTTGACTGGGCAAAAATGTTGCCAGCTAAAACTCCTGGGCGTTTTCCACGGAACTGTTTGTGAGAAGAGTTTTTCAGCCTATGTGCATTTTTTCATTGATTCCTGTTTTATTTTTAGTTGGTTTTATCGTTCAAACTCATCAGGATGTTTGTATGTTGCTGTTCTATCAGAGAATTAGTTTCATGTCTTACTTTTTATTATTGATTTATTTAGTAAGTATGCTTTTTTAATACAGGAACTGAGAAAACTAGAAATCATATAAGACAGAATCACCAATTTAGAGATGTTTTCCGAGGTAGATGGCCATTCATTAATCAAAAATGGAATTGAATACTGGGATAAAATCACGTGTGGTTCTTCCCCAGTATGATGTCTAGACTTCTATTTTTATGTTTTTTAATGGGTAGGGGTGGGAGGTAATTAGGTTTATTTATTTATTTAATAGAGGTACTGGGAATTGAACCCAAGACCTCATGCATGCTAGGCGTGCACTCTACCACTGAGCTATCCCCTCCCCCTGGTTCTTCCCAAGTTTGAAACTTTAAAATGTTTATAGGTTTTGACGCAGCAATCCCATTTCTTGGAATCCATCTTGCAAAAAAATAAAGCATATACGTATGTATGCTCTCTTATTTATATTTATTTATAATTTTTATAATATATAGCATAAATAAGCATATCTATATTATGTCAATATGATATAATTATATAATAATACACTTATTATATTTATAAGACATACGCTCATTTTAGCAGTTTTTGTAGAGTGGAGTTACATCTTTTATGAAGCTTGTGTTGTGTAAGGCATTCCTAAAAATCCTTTGACTATTAAAATCACTCTCAGCACAGAGACGTGCTGACATTATGATCCTTTCAGGGGAGCTGAGATTCCCTTCTGTCATGCTCCGATAGCACTCTTACGCCTACGTGTATGAATTAGGCCCAATTGAAAAGGCCTACAGTTTGTAAATAATAAATATCCTCCCCTTGCTCTCTCCTGCACCAATACAATAATAAAACATGCTTCATTTACAGCTCAGGAATATTATGTAATTGTTTAAAGGGGAAGTAGGTCTACATATGTTGATATCTTGACTGACACCCACACAACACCCACACACACCCACACCATTGGTCACCCCCAGTTACCCGGATGGGTGCATGGTGAAGAGAGGGGAGAACAAGACCCCTAGCGTGTACCCCTTGAACCAATATAGTGTTTGAATCTCTATAATGACAACATGTTAACTTCAAAATACTAAGTATAGTATTAGGAAGCAAGAATATTAATAGTGCTTTGTATTTCTTGATTTCCCAAACATTTGTGGAAATCTTTGGTGGTATAATAACAACTACATGTAACTCAGCAAACCTTTAACATTTGGCCCGCAGAATTTCAATATGGATAAAGCTTATCCAATCATTTTGGGAAATAAGCTACATAGTCAGGAAGATGGAAAGGTACAGAATTCATTCTCCTTTGAGACCTAGAGTAAAGTACGAAGGAGAGTTACCATTAACCTGGGCCCCAAAGAATTCAACTGATCCATGAAGCCAGACAGAGGGGACAGCATGTTCCAAGATAAGGAAGCACATGTGAGCATGAAACTAAACTGGACAACTGCCCAGCTTGGCCAGGGCATGGGCTAAATGGTATGGTGAGAGCTGGCACTGGAATGGCAAGCTGGTGTTACAATGGAGAAAACAGAGAAGTCACGCAAAGCATACTAAGATGTATGTCCTGGAGAAACTGGAGAAACTGGCGAGATGCAGGAGGAGTTTTAGGTAAGAATGGGACATGACCATGTATGTGTATTTTGGAAACTTCCGTTTCAAGATTGTGTGGATGACTGATCTCAGTAAAGAGAGGCTGGGACCAGGAGGACTGGATAGAAGACTATAAAATAATCCAGGAAAGAGATGCTGGCAGCAGAGACAGAGGGAGCAGGCAGATTTCATGAGATGAGTCAGAATCCAAGTCCAAGTTATTTCAGCCCTCGGGGATGTAATCAATCGGGGCCTGGTAATGTGAACTCACAGAAGTCGCTAAGTGCTCTCTTACAATCTCTTCACTTATCTGAGGATTTGATTCCCTTGTTTGTCCTACCCTTTCAAGTTTGAAGATCATTTTTTTCCTGATTGAGGAAACAGAAGCAAAATAGGAGTTTAGTCCTTCCAATGTCATCTGCTAATATTACACCATCTGGCCCAGGAAGCAGGCCTATCCCTTGCTCAGTGTTTCTTAGAAATTATATTTAAATTGTCTCCAGTGCTTTCCAGAAGGCTCGGCTCACCCTGTGGTTCGGGCTTCTCGATACTGTTCTGGCAAGTTCCTGCCACTCTTTCAATTTTGCCCTTGGCGGTATGTCTTTCCTGCCGCCTTCCATTGTCCTCAAGGTTCCAGAAAGAGACATTTTTATTCATAGTCTCTAGTAAATTTCTTAGGTGAAAATTTTCAGCTTCTCACATTGTGAGAGAATAGTAAATATACCCCCCCCATTTTTGTTAATTTGCAGTGTAGAGCACCAGTGTTAATACCAATGCAAATTTAATAATATTTTCTGTATTCAAGTTTTTCTTTCCACTTCAATTCAAAAAGTTCTTCACTTAATATATTTGTCATTTATTTTTATATCCTCTTTCTTTTCTTTTTACTCACTTTGCCCCAGTTTGCTATGCTTTGCGTAGCTTTCCTCTCTTCAAGGATTTTCTTAATGTCAATTTCTATCTCGATTGACCCACCTTCTTGACAATATTTGACTCTCCCTCCTGGCTTTTTGTGTCTTTCCCAGGTGACATATCTTAAGCATATGAATGCTAATATTTCTGGTATCCCCAGGCCATGAATGCAGGACTCACCATGTATACCTTTCTTTTAATGGAATTTTAGAAATCTGCTCAAATTATTTCAGAGCCCTTCAGAACTGCTTTTCTTTGTTTCCTCTGGATCACATAAATTTTATAGCTATTAAAATCAAAGTGTTTAACTCCTGGCTTATGCATTCCAGTTTAGAGGAAATAACCCCTGAGTAGAAGTAAAAAGATAAAGGACATTTTCCACTTTGCAGCTGTATAACTTCCTTATTTAAATCACAATTTTCCTAAGGCTCAGTTTCTTTCTCGTACATAAATTAGGACTGGTGATATTTTCTATGGTAAATCACACACTTATAGAAGTATTAAATGAAGTGACATACATAAGACCAGTTTATAAAGTTATATAAATATAAATCATTGTCTTTAAAAATGGGCTCAAACTAAAATTGTATTTGTTGTTTGCTTGTATACATGATTCCCTGGATAAAACTTAGGGAAACTAATGAAAGAGAATTGTTTCCTTAATTTTTTCCTGCCCAAGGCTATGAAAGCCAAGTTTGCCAAACTTCTGTATTTTTTTTTTCACTTTAAGCTACATTATTTTTGAAGTCAGCAAAGTTTAGTTTGGCTTTTAATTTTTTTTTTCATCTACTGCTGGAAAAGCGTACTTAACTTACAGAAGGAACTGTTTTTATAGAATGTTTTTGTAGACCAATGACTTCTTGTGGGGCAAAATACAAATATAAACTACTTTCAAACTGTTTCTTTGTGAAAATAATTGAAGATGTTACAAATACAACTTTCAAACACTGCAGATTTGGATTTTAGACTTTAGCCTTCACTCAAAGTGCGTATTCACAGTGATGATGCTGGCAGTCATTTACAATTTCAGTATAACCAAAAGTAAAGAATTCAATGTGCTCTTATGGAGTATGGCTGATTCCCAAACCTATCTTCTTGGATGACTCCTCAGGTCGCCATTACCTTCACTGGAATGAAAGAAGACATTAATATATGGAATCTATTTGAAAATTGAGGAATTCAAATGGAATAATAGGAACTCCAGATAAGAACGAGTATTCTATTTTCTGATGCAACTTCACAGAGACCTATGTCATGTTAGTTGCAATGACCACGCACGTCCTGCACTAATCAGGTTCAGTGTTGCAGATTCCACAGTATGGAAGGGCGTCAACCAGAACCTTGTGCATGTTCGGTCTATGTGGGACGAACATTGGTTGATTTACTTGTTCAGAGCAAATCCCTCTGTGTTTTAAGTGAAAGTAAGTTCATAGGTGCTACAGACCCTATTAGAAAAGAAACGGCAAAGTTCTCCCAGTGAATGAAGGAAAGACTGGCAAAATGAAATCAGTTAGCCTGCGAAGGAGAAGGTCAGCATCTCTGATGAACTGGAGGGTGTGGCTGTCTGTGAGGATGAAAGGTTGGTGCGTTATTACAGAAGCACCAGGAATTGTCCACATTTGGCCTAAGGGAGACAAAAAGCAACAAGTGATGGGAATCAACATTCTCACTCAGAATCTGCCAGTGAACACACTTTTAAATGAAAGCTGCAGGTGTCCAGGCAGATGTCCATCGTGTTGTTTCTTCTTGAATTTAACCATTGGACATGGTTCCAAATCAAGTTCAATTTATGTCTCAGCCAAATGCTTTTCACCCCCTTTCTTCTGTTTTCTTCATTCCTAATCTCTCCCTTTAACCTGAAGAAAATGAAGTAGACAAGGCCGACACCCACAATGGGCCTTCACTCTTTAAAAAAATCTGCACAAATGCCCTGATTTTCTCATTCCAGAGGACTCTTCACTGATTTTATGTTTGTTAAATAGAATGTGTAGTGATATCCTATAAGCAGCCAAAGCAAAATTAACATTACCTAACACTGTCTTGTGGACTTCTATAACTTTTAAAATGGTCGGCATGCAACCGTAACGTTAATAGTCATAATGGATTTGAATGAGACCCTGTGTCTGTAACTGATTGACAAGATCAATAATTTTAAGATCAAATCGTAATAGTAGGTGTTTGGTTTTTTTTTTTTTCCATTTCATCAGGGTCTCTTTGTTTTGTGTGCGTGCCTACAGCTAGAGCCTGTTCTCTGTCTGTAGACAGTGATTCCTGCTGTGCCCTGTTGAGAAAAATGAGAAGACAAAATGGAGAATCAATTTAAGAAAAAAGGCTTTAGCTGACAACGCTTTACAGCAGATCAAGGGAATCTAGCTTGTTAAGACATCTTTAGTAGCTTCCATAAAATTATGTGATGACTGTAAATACTTTTATAGTTTATGTCTTCCTTACTTTGAATTTCAGTGTTTAGGGAAAATCTTTGTAAATTTGCAAAAATCTTTCTCATGACCGTGAATGATCATTTCCTTGGTTTCATTATAGGTAACCAATTTTGTAAAGCAATAATTCAAAGGTAATCCAACTCCATAAAAATCCCATATATTTGGAATTCATCCACTTAAGAATGAACTCCCTCCCAGAACTGAAAAACAAGTTTATGTGCAGCTTCAAGGTGGACATAATTGTTTTGTTTCATTGCTTAGTACTTAAGGGAATTACTTATTTAGAGTTATTCTTTTATCACTTGTTTGTTTAAACAGGTTTCCCCGTAAGCACAGGATGTGTGAGACTGATATAAAGCAGGAGCATTTGTTTAATAGGTTGATCCATAGATCCGATATTTATTTAATTAGGTTTCACTAAATTTGCATACGAGAAGTAATTAGTTGTTTAAAATTCCTAATAGCATTCAGTGAAATATTGTTTGAACTATTTTAGTACACCTTTATTAAAAAAATAAACAAGCATTAATGAACATCCTGCCAACTGGCTCTTGTTCACAAAAAGAAAATCACCCCTGCAATGTTGCTTAAATATGAAATGTAGAAGTAAATTATTTAGAAACTAATTTCAAGCCTGCAGTTAGTTTACAAAATAAATAATATAAATCATACCGCTCATTCAACTTTGACCTGAAAATACTGGAGGCCGAGATCCTTGCTTTGTACATAGGACTATTTTTACTACGTCAACATCATTTTAGATTAAATCATAGTTATTATGTTTAGAGACTTCAGTGACTCTGGAGCAGGGCTATTCAAAACTCCAGCAGTAACCATGCACCTTGAAACATTCTGATTGCTAAACCCAATGACACTTGAAATCAAATAGTCTGAATACACTCAAGTATGCATTAGTTCTAAATTGAATTATGTAGTATATATAAATTTTCACGTAGTAATTCATTATTAAAATGCAGTTTCTGGACCTGGGAAAGTATGGAATATATACACACACTCACTAAATACAAACATTCATCTAAAAAAGGAAACTGTTGATGCCACGCTGACTCCTCCAATCAGCAGTATTCACAGAGTATGATCATTATTGTATTTACTCTCTCTTGAAGACTTTAGTTTTTCTAGATAAAAACATACTGTTACGAAGCAGACTATGATTGTTGATAGGACAGAACTGAACAAATGAGATCTGACGTCAAACGAAGTCTCTTTTGCCACCATGTTTCCAATAGGCCAAGAATAGTCCAGTTTTCTTCAATGTCTTTGATGACAGATTTATTCAACAATTCATTCAGCAAAGGTTACTGAGTACTTGCTTAGTGTGATGCTCAGAACTCACTGGTTGGAATTGTTAGGGACAGATCTAGAGAAAGGACTGTGAATGTGGAAAGAACTTAAAAATTCTAAGTGTTGAAAGGATGCAGAACCTCTGGGATTTATACCCTTCTGTCACTGATGTGGGCTGTAACTTGCCCATGATCACACAGTTTGTTCATGGAAATGGCAGATATTCTACATTTCACTTTATTTTTCTTTTCACTGTAATATATTGTCTTAACCAGGGTCTCAGCCCTAATGACCTTCTCCTTGGCAAAGTGCACAAAGTGTTCCTGGGTTGGAAAGGAATCGAGCAGCATGAGAAAGCAAATCAGCTAACACTGGGCGTGAGTTCGGAAAGAGGATCCGAAGTTAAAGGAAGCTTATAATCAGTTCTCAGCTTGAGAACTGCGAGACCAACCCAGGCGACTAGAGAACAAGCAGTTAATGGACCCAAGAAGGAAGATAAGCGATGTCCAAACGAACAGCATGTCAATTGCTAGTATTATTTCTGGCTTTTTATTTTCACATTAGGAAAAATGCAGAGAGCCTACAAGGGGGTAGAGATAATCCTATAGAACTCCTTATGAGATGAGACGGTTAGGGTAGTCTGAAGTTTGAAGGGTTTGAATTGTGAAACAATGTGCCTGCCTTCCTGGAGCAAAGGAAGTGAGAGGAAGTTGTAATGTTATGAGGTTTATCAGTAAGAAACAAGTTGAGGAATACTGAGACAGCACCATTCCCTGTGCAGAAGCATTGAATTCTTTGAAGAACGGAGGTGGTCACTCTTGAACTATAAGGCACCATTATTATAGTTGGGATGGAAAAGAATGGTGTCCACCTAACTCAGAAGTTTAGGAAAATAATTATGACTTCACCACACCAGCTTCTTTCAGACAGTCCCTTCAAGAGAGTTTAATTATAGAGTAGTACGTGAAATCTATATCATGTGAGCCTACAACTTTATGAATTGTGGTCATGGGAGAAAGAACTGGGGTGCTTTGGAAATTTCCTGACTTGAATGGAGGAGGATAAATGTAACACTACCTCTTGGGACTGCACTGATAGCAGCTTGACAACAAGGATAAAATAATAATGGCGAGGATGCAGACAGGCAAGGATATCAAACAAACAGATTTGACTGTGATTAGTCCAGGGAATAATGGAAAGGACAAAGGCATGGATTAATCATCCCTTCTTGGTTGTGGGATTCAACAGATTGGAGTAGGAGATACATCCCTACACTTCTATTCTATAAGCTTGTTCCCGGGAAAGACTTACTTCATATACAAATTGTTTGAAGCATTGTTTCCAGGGTGAAGCAAAGTCTGGTTTTCAAAGTAATCTGGCTGTATCCTATTAGGACTGAAGCATAGTTTTAATTCTACTAACTGTGGACACAAATGGAAGCGGTGGTCTTGAGAGTATTGGCCTACTTGGAATGTGTATATGGAATCAGAAAGGAGTCTTTACAAGACAATCTTTGATCACTCTGACATAGACTTAGGAAAGTGGGATGGTACTGGTGGTAAAGAAAACTTATTTTAGTCAAATCACCGTTTAACTTAAGCAAAATTAATTTGATCTGTGTTGGGTTTTGTTCAACATCTTTTCTATGGTATAGAAAGATGATTTTGTACAACATTTAAATTATATAACATGCAATGAGTCAAATTTGCATGTTCTGAAAACATATAGCTCGTGGTTAGATTGGGGTTTAGATTCTTCCTCTGACATTTAAGAATTGTGTAGTATTGGGTAAGTTGCTTAACCTAAAAATATACTTTCTAACTTTCAATGGATAATAAAATCTAAAGCCATTTCATACAGCATTTGTAGATCTTACCATATTTCATAGAACCTAAGCATTATGTATTTCATATTTTTATAACTCTGAAATTTAAAATTATCTTCCAGTGTGTGGAATACTAAAATCCCTGCAAACCTTGATGGAAGTAAACATTTCAACTAAAGTATAATTGGCATACAATATCATAATAGTTCAGATACACAGTATAGTGATTCTATATTTATAAAAATTTTTAAATGATCACCACTTGAAGTCTAGTTATCATCTGTCACCATACAAAATTATCACAATATTATTGACTATATTCTCTATGCTGTACATTACATCCTCATGATTTACTTATTTTGTAACTGGAAGTTTGTAACTCTTAACCTCCTTCACCTATTTAGCACGCTTCCCAACTCTTAGTAGGAATGTAATTAGTGCAGCTACTATGAAAAACAGTATGGAAGTCCCTTAAAAAGTTAAAATCAGAACTATCGTATGATGCCGCAATTCCACTTCTGGGCATTGATCTGAAGAAAATAAAAACATTAAACTGAAAAGTTATATGCATCCCTATGTTCATTGCGGCATTATTCACAATAAATAGCCAAGGTAGGGAAACAGCCAAAGTGATCATTGATAGATAAATGGATAAGGAAGATAGATGTGTGTGTGTGTGCATGTGTGTATACACACATATATATGAAGGAATATTATTCAGCCATAAAAAAAGAATGAAATCTTGCCATTTGCACATGACAACAGCATGGGTGGACCTGGATGGTATTATGCTATGTGAAATAAGTCAGACAGAGAAAGAAAATTACTGTATGATTTCATTTATATGTGGAATCCAAAAAATAAAACAATAAAAAAAATGAAACAGAACAGGAAGAGACTCATAGATAGAAAACAAACTGGTAGTTGCCAGAAGTACATTTCCTCGAGCAGAATATTTTTTGCTTTTGTGGTGACTTAAGGATATTATGGACAAGTAGCTACCTTAAAATTGCTTGGATAAAACAGGGAGGGTGACTGGAAACCTGGATGAGTAGTATCTTATCTTCTTTGGATATATAATTTTATGCACATATATATTATTTTATATTATATATATGTATATATTATTTCTAACCTAGTTCCAAAGGTAAGATGTGCTTTTAAAAATAGTTAATTACTTTTAATTATCTCTTTCTGGCTGACAGTATTGTTTCCAGTTTATCATTTTCTTAACATCTTATTTTTATAACCTCTCATTAAATTACCAATCTTGCATAGTGTTTTATAAAATCACTCTGCTTTCATTCAATTATATTTCTTTATCATTCCAATTATATATGACTTCCTTCAATTATGTATATATAATATATGCAAACGTGTTAGAAAATATATATTTTTAGGAATGTATATATATAAATTTTGGTAAAATAAATATTTGTTAAGTGGAATAGGAGAAACTATTTTAAAGAAATCTTCCTCCCTTTCTTTCTTTCTTTACAATTTTTTTCTTCAAATTTGTCCAGAAAATATTTATTAAGTAACTGCTATATTTTAAATTTTATGTTAGATGCTATTCTTTGCTCTTATGTAATTATTTATAATATACTGAGGGAGACGCAGTGAGAGTGGAATAGTGGAGAGAAATACTGAAAAAGTTGTTGGGAATTCTGAATTCTCATTTCAGTTCTTTTGTTATCTTGTTGGTAATCATGCCACTTCATCCATCAGGGTTTCCTCCTTTTCCTTATCTCTAAAATTAGACCAGACAATCTTTGAGTGGCCTTCAAGTCACCAGTCATATACATACACATATATATACACATATACATACACATATATATATGTTTGTAAAATAATGTGTGGAGAGAGAAAGAGAGAATGTCTGATGGAAGATAGTAAATATTAACTAAAAACAAAAATTAAAATAAAAAACTGAATCTTCACAAAAATAATAGTATAAAAAAATTAAATGTTATGCATTTATAGCTTTTATACATTTCTAGTATTTCATACATCTGAAATTAATTAAACTTTAAAATTGCCCTCAGAACTAGGGGTACTTTGTGTGTGTACATGTGTGTGTGTACTGGTATGAATTATTTTTACATGATAGAAAACTAGATGCAAAAGTGTGGCAAATTAACTTTAAAATTCCCCCAGGATTTCTGCCTTCTGATAGTCACATCCTTTCACAATTCCCCCCTCATGGGTGACTTGCTTCTAACAGATAGAACATGGCAAAGGTGATGAGCCGTCACTTCTTTGACTGTCTTACGTTGTAAAAGACACCATCTTGCTAACATATGGCTCTGGAGTCCCTCTCTCCCTCACTGGCTGTGAGAAAGCAAGGTACCACGAATTCTACAACTGCAAGGAAGTGACTGCTGTCAGGAACTTGAGTGTACCTGGAAACAGACCCTTCTCCCATCAAGTGTCCACATGACAGTCTAACTTTGGCCAATACCTTGACTGCGGCCTTACAGAAACCCGCCTAAGCCATGCCAGACTCACCTCCTACAGAAACTATGAGTTAAATGTGCATTGCTTAGGACACTTTAATTTGTCGACATTTGTCATACAGTCTGGGAACAAGGCTAGGGATCAGAAATGAAGGCTGGAGTCCATGGACAAAGTCAAATATTTAAAACCAAGGTCAGAATTCTAAACAGGCTGTGATGTCTGCAGGTAGTCTCAAAGATCTGGCAATGAAATTGTGGTCTAGAAAAAGCTATAGATCCTGAACATTGAAAGAGGTTGCAGGATAATTTAGAAGTCCAGGTCAGGTTTCATCTAATTCCTTTACAATTTTTTCTAGTGTAAGAGGAGACCAGAAAGGTAAACTAAGGCCAGTGTGTAAAGGATTCAGGAGCTAAGGGAAAAGGAGTTGGAGCTTTCTTTTTTTTTTCTTTAGGCAGTGAGGAGGCATCAAAGACATATATGCAGAGGAATGAAATGGCCAGATTATGACTTTAGAAAGGATCCAGTTTGCAAAATAAAGCATGAGCTGTGGACAGAGGGTTGCAGAGATGGGGGTGACTGGTCACCAGATACCAACTGTGTGAAATGCTGGGACTAAGACAGATTTTTCACACTTACTAAAACAATTAATTTGGTCTTACCTCTCTAAGCCTTTATTTAGATAATTCCCTGTTTAGAATGCCCTTCCTCCTTCTTTCTTGCTTAAATACTTTAACTTTTCAACACCAAGGTAAGTAACTGCTTCTTTAATATTTTCCCATAGAATTTTACATATAAAATAGGAGATTTTTCTGTTTCTTATATCTCTTTTCAGTCATAAGACCATATAAATCCTTCATCTGACTTCTCAAAATGACATTGCATAAGTGCTTTTAATTAATAGTCTCAGCAACACAGTTCACAATTGGTTTAACACTGGTTAAAGAATATTATCAACAAGTTTTAAAATTGATTTGTTAAAGTATCTGAACAGAAAAAGAAAATTTTTGAAGCCCTAGTATTTTAATTGCACTGTGATACACACAAAAAATACTACAAAAATCTCTGCAATATGGTTAGGCTACTTTCTCTATTGATTGAAGTTTGACATTTTAAAATTTCACATAACATTGATTGGAATTATATGCATGAAGTGCATATACTTGTTATTATATAAGTGCAATAAAAGTTATTAATGTATAAACAGCCACTTCACCTTGACATCCCTATTATCATCACAATGTTCTGTTGGTTTGTAGTTTCTATTTATCATCCTCACATTTAAAAATTCTGTGGTATTTGTGCCATTTTAAAACTTTATTCTGTGTTAAAACATTGTTGATTTCATGTACAATGTTTTGGCCTCTCAGAAAGTATATTAAATTTCATTTTAGTCTAATTCAAAATTGCTTACCGTTTACCGTTACTGTAATGATGGGTTTCAGCAGAAATAGGTTAACATTTTTGTTACTATCTTGTGTAACACCTGAGAGCCCTAACAGACATAATAATGCTTTACATTCCTGTGGTGGTTTAATGTTTTCAAAGCTCTGTAATATCTTACACTTTTATGGTACAGAAAAGGTAGTTATTACTTTTATATTTTTAAGTGTTTTAATTTACTTCAGTTTTTTGAAATAAAACTAAAACTTATAGCCTTTAACTAATTTGTCGCAGGTCGCAGAGGCAGTAAATGATGACGTGGGAGTTAGAGTTTAACTTACTTGAATCCTAGATCTTTCCCGCTATACTGTGCTGCCTCCATTAATAAGACATACTTTGTATCTTATTCTGAAGATAAAAATACAATGGAAATACCCAGCTAGAACCATCTTCCAAAGCAAGTATTTTAAGTGAGCAACTTGGCAACCTTTTTAAAATAAAGAAACAGCTCAGAAGTGTTACCTAGGATCCCAGGTCAACCAACAAATGTGAATTTACTGCATAGAATGAGTAAGTTACGTTTCTATTACACTAGCTTTCGTCAGGTGAAAATGAAGATAGATAACCATGTTATTTCTCTCAGAATAATGTATTCCATGCAAGAAGAGAATAGAACATGGTACTGCACATACGGCCAACCCTTCAGCTTTGTTAACCTTATCACCAGAACAGAACAGATCGGAGGGTGGCACGAGTGTTGGGAACATTCTGGTCTCTCTTACTTTTCAATTATAGGAAACAATGACAGTGTAATCAAAAGACAGAAGGAAATAATGGATTAGGGAAAAAAGCTTGCTTTTCCAGGATATGGTAGGAACCATAGTCATCATAACCCTAATGTGAAACAACTACTGTTAAAACATAACATTTATGATTACAAACTTGTGTTCCTAATGTTGGAAGTGTTGTCAACAACTGTGATTGCACCCACAGTGCAGTAGTACCCACCAGTTTTTTCATGTTTCATTATTTGTAGGTCCCATTGCAATGTGACTGTAGCACCACTCCCAATAGATGTAGAGTCTTTTTCTCCACCTCTTGCCTCTGAGGTTGGCCAACTGAATTGCTTTGACCAATGCGACAGTAGCAAATGTAAGCAGTGAAGACGTGAAGACGGCTGGTGCATTAAGGTTCAACAGCTTTTGCTGCTGGGAACTCT
The DNA here is from genome assembly GCF_048564905.1 of Vicugna pacos. Taxonomy (NCBI): domain Eukaryota; kingdom Metazoa; phylum Chordata; class Mammalia; order Artiodactyla; family Camelidae; genus Vicugna; species Vicugna pacos. Next base: position 8,919,744 of record NC_132999.1, on the reverse strand, counting down.
TTGGCCACCATGTGAGCAAGACTGAGCTAGCCCCTTGAAGGGTGGGAGACCATGTGGAGAGAAGAACTAGCCATTCACGTCCCTGCCATTCCAATCAATAAGGCCATTCTAAACCACTCAACATTGATAGAATATGAGGCAGATAGAAGGATAGATGATAGATAGGTAGATAGATACATACATACATAGAGATTGAGGACACCTAGAACAATGTTTAATGACACAGAGTAAAGGTTCATACGTGTAAATTAAAATCATCATTATTATTATCAATTAGACATCAGTTAAAAATACTGCTTATGTCTCTCTTTCTTCGATCACACTGCTTCTGTTTTCTTCAGGCCCTCGGTGCCCGTTGTGTTTAATATGACTCTTGCTTTGAATGCTGCTGTAATACAATTGTTTTTTAAATCAGTTTCCTTCCTTGAAGACAATCTTGATGTAATAATTCCCTTGTTCAAACATGACCATAGTTGCCCCCTCACCCAACCAAATCAACTCCTAATGTATGTTTTTGATCTTTAAGTTCTCTGTAATCTGATACCCAACCAAATTTTCCGGCCTTATTTTCTCTTCTTCATTGTCTGTGCCTTGAGCTGCAGACCAACTGCATTCCTTTCTGTCACCTGCATATGCACGTCACCACATGAGCTGTGCCGTCCTCATGCCATGATTCTGCATGAAGGAGCCTCCTCATGTCCAAATATTGTTCTGTTGTTCTCGGCTTTTTGTATTATTTAGAGGGTGTTTTTGTAGACAATCATCTCCCCAGAAACTTCTAGACTTCCTTGAACAGGCATAACATATTTGAACAGTTTTTGTAGCATTTGTGGTTTTCAACCTTTTATTATGGTGATTATATTCAAGTGTTACAATCTCTACTAAACTGTATGCTTGTTCAGTCTACTATCCATATACTGATATGTAACTATATCTTTATCTGTATCTATCCCATATCCATGTCTCCTAGAATAGTGCCTGCGATATACTTTGACTCTGTAAAGTGATTTTTAAATAAATATTGTAAAAAAAAAAAAGTGAAGGAAAAAAACAAAATAGTTGCTAAGTAATTTATTAATGACCTTACAACTGAAACAATTTCCATTTAATTCAACAACAACAACAACAAAAAGACCATTATAATAACTCACTTCCTGAGGAAACAAAGTTCTCTTTGGCACTGCCCATGTGATCAGTCAGGACAGACAAGACCAATCCATGGTGAAAAACAGCCCCATAAACTCAGAGGCTTAATGCATAAAGTTAACTTCTTGTTGACACAAAATCGCCTGGATGGTGGGTGACTCCGCAGGGGAGTTACCGCCGTGACTCAGTCACGCAGGCTGCTTCTACTCTCACCATCAAAGAAGAAAAAGAGGATGGGAAAACCACTCAGAGACTTTGCGTTACCTTACTCACAATTATTCATTACTCACAATTCAGTGGCCAGAATAAGAAGATTAGTGTCACCAAAATACTAAAGAGTTGCACTGCATCTTTCCATGTTCCCAGTCCAGGAAAGAGGATCAGCCGTTCATAAGTAGTTCCTCAATGGAAACCAACATTATCCACTGAGTTTGACAAACTAGGAACCTTGATATTTCCATTTGCATTTCCATTTGCTTTTCCATTTTTCATCCATCAAATTATCCCTAACTTTTAAAAAAACATTTTTAATGTGTACATGTTTCTCAGGCACCTTTGTTTCTCTTCATCTCCATTAATGTTCATCGGGTAGAAGATAAAACGGATTGTAAACTGGGCTGATGAAATCCTCTCGTCACTGATTATTCCAGTTACCATGACTGCATAACCAAACATTCTAAAGCTTAATGCCATAAAATGACAACAGTTCTGTAATTTTGTGATGCTCACAAAATACATGGATCAGAAATTCAGGTAGGGGCACAACGAGAGTGGCTGTCTCTGCTCAGAGTTGTCTGGATCCATGGCTTTGAAGACTCAAATGGGGAAGGAGACGTGATTCAAGTGAGCAGGGTTGACTTGCATGGCTGGGGGCTAAAACAACTAAGCTGAATGTCCAGGCCCAAGGTGGTTTCTTCACTCAACTGAGCTGGGTTACCCTGAAGCCTTGGCTGAATTGATAGGGTATGAGTTTGTCAACTGGCTTCAAAACAGCTCTAAAAATTGTAGAGAGAAAGAGAAGAGAGGCAGCAAAAGGCAAAGATGGTCAAATCTTAACATTTGGGGTATAGGAGTTACTTACATAGTTATTGAAATTTTGATCTAATTTTTAAATTATTAAAAATAAAATGTTAAAAATAAAACCATCAGGGGTGCTAATGAATAATAGTTCTTTATTTTTTTCTCTATAAAGTTTGCTAGTACAATTACATGCTGGAATTGAAATACAGGACATTGCTATGATATCTCTGTAAGTTTAGAATAATCTCTGAATGTCTAAAGGATTAACCCTCCGATGATTATCCCCCCTGGAAATGGAAGGTATGAATGCACTATTTTGTTATCTTGCACCATCCAGGATCGATCTGCCATAACCTATGCCTTTCCATCTCCCGAGTCCATCATTCTCTGATATGCTCAATCTGTTATGCTCATCCATGAGGTGATTTTTTCTGACACGCTTAGTGTGATGAGCAAGATTGAATGTCTTTATCTCAGAATGAATCCTCTATCTCTTCCTACCTTTAGCAATAAAAGAGGACTTTATAGCCAAGGTGATTAGGTCTCTATCTCAGATAATTCAGATCACTTTCCATTGACCAAAGAAAGTGAAAAACAAGAATGTGGAATTAAAAAAGAATCCATTACTTACTGTCACAGGCATGCATTGGGTTAAATATTGTATCATGTACTTTTTGGTTGCAATGGAGCAAAGGACTTTTAAACCGACAAAATTGTAAAAACTGCAGCTTGTTCAACATTTCAAAATTATTTTTTAGAAATTAAAAAAATAATAATATGAGCAGACCCAGAGATCTGTGATTTGTATGAGATGAGGCTGTTACACCAGGGTAATTCTGTCTGTGTTTTGTAGGTCACCTGTTGAGAAGTCCCAGTGATGAGTTTGCTTCTGGAAAATACCTTCTTTGAGTTCTGCACTGTCTGTATATAACTTCTTGTCTATAAGACAAGAAGTTTTTACATCTACACCCAAAATGAGAAAACCTATTTTTGGCTGCCCTATATCAGCCGGCTCTCTCTGGAGTATATTTATTCACTCTCCAGCTCTCCGTTCAGCAAATATTTATTTTATCAGGCAGTGCACTAGGCTCAAACTCTTGACAAGTCCCTCTAATAGCAAATGACTTCTACAGCTGACGCCTCTCAGTATGTCAATGTACACAGACAACTACTTCCCTACCCTTGGGGCGGAACGTCCCATCTCTGGCTTCATGATTAGATTAGGCTTGAAGATTTTACCCAAGCTCAGCCACTGAGATTCTCTTTTAATGAATTTGGAATTAGGACTTAAAGGATCTATTTTCACTTGACATTTTGCTTAAGTTTCAGTGATATGTTCTGGATAGGTGTAGGGAGGCTGCCTTCTTCCTGTGTGTGAAGAAGCAAAAGGCATTTAACTACCAGACGGAAGAATGAAGTAGATCTTTTAAAAGAACAGAGTAAGACACACAGGAAACGTGATTAAGCCTCAAAGCACAACTATTTGGCTTTCTGGTGGCTTTACAATTTCTGTTCCCAGACTTCTGTGAGGCCCAGACGTACTTCCCTGGAGTTCTGTGAAATATCGCTTTATTCTTAAAATCAATCCACCACTCCTTTTTTTCCCCCTAAGTAACCAAAATACTCTCAGCAAAGGCAGTCTACGGCAGCTAATAATGACAATAATGTCACTGGGCCTGTAAAGGGAGCGATAGTGTACTGCATTCATTATGACATTGATCTGGCTGCTTTATAGACACCAAATAACACAATACAGGATAGGTTTATTTTTCTCTCATACAAAAGTCCTAGCTGATAGACAATTAAGTGTAGGGATGCAACACTCCACAAAGTGAAAGATAAGCCAGCATTTCATCTATCACTACCTGTCATTTCCCAGGGTGCTTGGTTTACGTTCCAACCTACAGGAAGGAGAGAGATAAAGTAGAAGTCGAGTAGCTCCCTTTTACGGATGTGATGCAGAAATTGCTCACCATGTTTCTGTTCACATCCCATTGGACAGAAGCTAGTCATATGGCCTTGGGATAAACATTTAAGTTTTGCTGTCAAAGGGATGGAGACAATGGCCTTTGCAGGCCCTTAATGATTTCTGCTGCAATAGTGCCATTGCCAGGTATAGCTCAGTGGTAGAGGGCATGCTTAGCATGCACGAAGTCCTGAGTTCAATCCCCAATACCTCTATTAAAAAAAAATTAGGAAAAAAAATTTTTTAAATAATGTCATTACACATAATGGTGGAGCTACTGTGTTCATTCACTTGGTGTTATAAGAAAAGGTCTCCTGGAAAGTGAGTCTTGGCTAAATCTTGAGTGATGAACTGGGCATGGTAAGGACAAGAAAGGAAAGGGATCATTGCAAAAAGGGGAGACATCATGCAAAGACAAGGATTTATTATTAGAATTTCTTGTGGCAGGAGCATAGTCTATGTACAGCGAGGGACTGGCCATGACATCAAATAAGTGTGAAAAGGAAAGCCAAATTGAATGTATTTTATATTTCCTTGTAAAGAATTTGGATTTAATGCTATGAGGGCAAGAAGCATCAAATTTTGTTAGCAAAGCAAATTAGATTTGTTTGTAGAAAGGTAACTGGCAACCTGTGAAGAGTAGATGGGAGTATGTTCAATACCGGTGGTACACGGGGATCAGGCTATAGAGATAAATAGCAGAATTAATATATCTTCAGGCAGTCAGTAAGCCTAAAATTTATCTGAACATTTCCAACTTTTCTTTTATTAATGCATTTCTCAAAAGAATTACCTTCTTGTGCAGAGGTACTTTCCCTGTGTTCACGTTCCTCAGAGTGATTTCTCTCTCCAGCATGACTGACTTTTTTCTCATCAAAAATGCCTGTATTCACTCAAAGTATTTACTCTAAGAAGAATCTAGAGAAATTAATGAAGTAATCTGGAACCCATTAGCAAATCCTGTTGATTTCATCCATTCATTTACTAGACTAGCACAATTTGCTTCCATTCCTGGGCTGGGAACAAATGTTTAAAAATCAACCAACCAAACATTCTAGCTTTGAACTATTTAACTAAAAACATAACTTCTTAACTGACAGTGAAAGGAAGTTAGAACTGAATTTTTCTGTTTCTGTTTCCTCGATCTTCACACTCATCTAATCATCGCTCCCAACTCCCACCCGCCTAGTCTTTGAGCATCCCCTCCATGTCAGTCAGTACTCCAGGCCCTGGGGTTATGCCTGTGATTGAGAAGGACAGAATCTCTTCAATTACAGAGCTTATTTTAAATTCTTTTTCCTAGTGTACATAGTACACAGTACTTGTGTGTAAGAGGGGCCGCATGCACATATGGTTCTCCAGTTGTAGTTGGGGCTATTACACAAGAGACTAAAAAAGTTGTTTCATCACAGAATTAATTATTTATTCACGAATTTTATATAAATTTATATACATTTATTCATGAATTTTATATATATATATATGTTTGGTGTGTGTGTGTGTGTATATATATATATATATATACACACCAGTCTGCCAGCCTCTGAGGCTATAATCGTAAAAAAAGACATTTTCCTTGCCCTCAAGAGACTTTGAGTTCATTGGTTGTCAACAATAATGGGAAAATAATATCTTTAAAAGTGAATAAAGAATCAAAATGTATATTTATATCAATGCGTCAGAAACATATATTCAGTCCATTGCCGCACACCCTAACTTCACCCAGTTTTGAAGGCAAAGTGGGTAAATAAAGGGTTTTCAGTGATCACTGATTCGCTCATACATGTCTTTATGCTTTCAACAGCTAATTATACAGTGGAATTATAAAGCGCTGTAGTTCCAGGGGTGTCCTAATTAAGAAAATAAGCCAAAAGCAAACAAACAAACAGAAACTGTGCCTTCACAGAGCTTACATTCCAGTGGACATTATCCTCAAAGACACATTTTGAGAACTTGGCAATATTATCTGGTCCTCTGTTACAGGTGAAGACAGGTTTCTTGTGAATTTTGCTTCGTTTCTACACCATTGGGTCCAACAGCTCTTCCTGCCATATTTCTATTATACTCATTTTTTTACTTCTTTAGCAGCTGGAGTGATCTCTTTAAAGAAAAAGTCACATCATCTCATTCCTCCGTCCAAAACCCTTGTTGGATTCCCATTTCACTCAGAGGAAAAACCAGTATTCGGACAATGGTTTCTAAAGCCCTGTGTGATCTAATTCCCAGTTACTTCTCTGATTTCATCTCCTAATTTCCTCCTTGTCCACTTTGCTCCAGCCACATTGGTCTTCTTGTTACTCTTCAAACATGCAGCTTTTAGAGCCTTTTAATTTACCCTTTTCCATTCCTAGACTTCGCTTGCCTCTAATTTCTGCATGGCTAACCTTCTTACCTCCTTAATTTTTTAACTTAGATGCCATCATCTCAATGTGGTACCTTTTAGTCACCCTCACTAGAATTGTAACATCTCCCCATTTCCAATGCCACATACCATAATTTACCTTTTTTTTTTTTTGTGGCACACAAGAATTTTTATTTTGTTAATTGTCTATCTCTCCCCACTAGATTTTAGTCTCCATATGGTAGGGCTTTTGTCTCTTTTAATCACGTGTGCATTTGTTTTCTCTTGCTATGTAACAGTTGACACAATTACTCCAACATTAGTGCCTTAAAATAATATCATTCATAATCTCACAGTTCTGCATTTCAGAAGTCTGGGGAGCCTTGGGTGGATTCTCTGCTTAGGGTCTTACAAAACCAAAATCAAGGTGTCAGTCAGCTAAGCTGGGCTCTTATCCAGAGACTCTGAAGGGGAAATGTGCTTCCAAGATCATTCAGATTATTGGCAAAATTCAGTTCCTTGCAGTCGTAGGTTTTCTTGCCAATTTCTTGCTGGCTGTTAGCAGAGGCCACTCAGCTTCTCGAGGCTGTCCCCATTCCTTGCCATGTGCCTGTCTCCATCATCAGGCCAGCAAAGGTTTGTTGAATTCTTCTCATGCTTAGAATCTCTGTAGCTTCTGTCTCTGCTACCAGCTGGATAAAACTGTGTTTCAGCTCTTGTGTGATTTAGGTTAGGCCTATCCAGATACTCTGCCTTTTGTGGTATGTAACATAGTCACATGAGTGATATCTCATTATATCCACAGTTGTTCCTTCTGCTCAAAGAGGAGAGAATCACATAAGGTCAAGGGTCATTGGGGGCCATCACAATTCTGTCTGCTGAAGTGCATATACCCCAAGTTCCAAGAAGGTTCCTGGAATATTTTTGAATGAATGCAAAAATGGATGCATAAGCGAATAAAAGAATAAATGATTGAATGACTATTCCTGCAGTATCCCATGCCTATCTAGGGAGCTCCGTAAGAGTCTGCATGCCTTGTCTGCCTACATAACATGCAGTGTTTAGCTGGGGCTGCATGTGGGCCTCGTGTTCCCACTGGGCAGGGTGCACAGTGGTACAGTTTCCCTTTCCTCCCAAACCTCACGACTGTATCCAGAGAATCTCTTTACTCAGCCCTTACTCCAGTCGCTCAGCTCGCCTAGAGACTAAGAAGAGAACCCACTCCGGGGACTCCTCACCATCTGGTCTTACCCTTTTCCTTCCAGCTCTCTGCTTCCTCTCTTCAATACGGAAAATCCTGGTCCTCTGCAAAGCCCTCAATCATCTCCATTTGCTTCGGAACCCATATCGTTAAATCTCAAAAGCAAGAAAGAGACCAATTAATATAACAAGAGGAAGGGGAGAACTGGAAGATCCCAAGAAGAAATTGGAAATAAGGGGAGGAAATAACTTTAGGTAACATTTCTTCTTTATCTGGGGAGGGGGTGTAATTAGGTTTATGAATTTATGTATGTATGTATGTATTTATTTAGTGGAGGTACTGGGGATTGAACCCATGACCTCGTGAATGCTGTGTGTCCTCTACTGCTGAGCTAGATCCTCCCCTCAACATTTCTGACGTATTATTCCCCACTACATTTTCAGATCTTATTTCACTTTCTCATTATGATATGTTTACACATCTGTCTCTCCCTCTTATCCTGTATAATCCTTAAAGGCAGAAATAGAGACCATTGATTTATCTATTTCCATTTCCTGGTATAATTCATAGCAGTTTCCCAATAACTGCTAGCTAAATAATTCAAAAATGAATGCAGGAATTAAAAAAGATAAAATAGAATGCATACACATTTACTATTCAATTTAATGTAAACGTTATGCAGCTAAACAAAAGATACCCAGATTTCAAATATCTAGGCAGATAGAGATATTCAGAATGGCGTCTCAGATAATTTTTGCCACACAACAGAATAGAAAGCTTACAGAAATATTGATGATAAATGTTATCTTTCGTACTAATGTAGTTTTAAATATAATCAAAATATTTAAGCACTGTTTTTACTATACATTTTCATGTGCCATTTACCAACATGAATCAGATTATTAAATGCAAACATTCTTTCTTGGATTTCAAGTGCATGTATAATACACTCCAAAAGTTATAAATCTGCTTTGGTTGTTTTTTGATATCTGCTAGAGGATGTTCACATTAAGATAAATGGATTGTCATGTTTGGAGAATTGTTTAGTTTCACTTTTAGGGGACCATCTGTTCTCTGATGAATGGTTCTGTGTATAGGAGTGGGCATGTTGATTTAGCTCTTTTTTAAATAAATGCCATAGCTAATTATTTTAAGAATGTAGTTCTTAACCCCTCTAACTTCCATAGTCTTTTTTGAAGCTAAGTAGGTAGTAAGGGTTCATGCCCACATAAAGTTTTTTCTTAGGATGCAAATATATTCCTCATGAACTATAGGAAAAAAATAATTTGGTAGGTTGGACTTCACGTACTCTTGACCGAATACTGTTCTTCCCTCCCTGAAAAACTCACTCTGAATGAGCACATAGTTTGAAGCTCACACACTGAACAGTCAGGGAGGAAGGAGGGCCAGCTTGTCTTGCCTTGAATCAACCTCACTCCTTATTGAGATGCGAGTTACCCAGTATTACCACCCACACATTTGTTTGGACACTGCTACACTACACCATCACAGACAGAAAAACAATACACACAATAAAGTTAAAAACGTTTACAATTAGCATGTGATGATCCATATGATTTGCTGAATTGGTGGATACTACTTAATTTTAGGTTTCGAGCATGTATTCAAACCATTCAAATTATAGTTTATAGTTGTACAATCAAAAGCAAACTCGCTAAGCACTTTCAGTTCTGATTTGCATTTTGATCAAGGAACCTACTCATAATATAACACATACAAAATATTCACACATATATTACCAAGTTGGCACTTATAAAATACACAGATAAATAGATGGATGATAGATAGATAGATAGATAGATAGATAGATAGATAGATAGTAGATAATATTTTTCAATTATATAGATCTGTAGTTTTCCAAACTGTGTTCTCCAGGAAAGCCCTGGGTTTATACAGCCTACGGGTAGGACTGAGAGAGAAGGCTGCCCAAAGTTGAGCTCATGGACACCCATTTTTAATTCAAGGAGAGCTGTTCTATTTTTAATTCTATGGAGTACATTTTTGCATGCTTGTATTCATTGAATCAGTTCCATAGCTGAAGTAGTGGGAAAAAACAGTGCCCTCGATAAATCTATTTCCCCTATTTTTTTTGTTTACTTTAAAAAATTAACCTTGATTGCAGAAGATGTTTTTCTATGCAAAATAACATTCATCCTTGCAAGAAAAGAGGCTGGCAACTATTTCCTATTTATTGAAACGGTGAGAGGGAAGAGATAACCGGTTCATTGCTTCATATCTGCTCACTTGACACTGCCGAATGACAGCATACACCAATGACGCGCTCTCTGCAACCATACAGTCTCAGATCATGATGGATATCCTTTACTGCTGGGCTCTGTGGAACTGCACGAGGAAACTTGAGAAGATATTTTAGGACAGAAGAACCCTTCTACCTAACGTTTCCCAAGTTTTTACGAAGACCAATAACTTCACATAGCATGGACTCATTTCATCTGTTGGGGTTTTCAGTACTAAGCCATTAAGCCAAAAATCAGTCTAGGTAACTAACGTAAAAGAAAATGTATCGGCAGGATGTGGGGTAATCCACAGATTGAAATGAGTGCTGAAGAACCAGGCTTCATAAAAGAAGGACCCAGAGCATCTTCCCGAGTCTTGGTGGGAGTAACTACAGAAAGGTCTCTATAGGTCATTCCTATTTGGTCAGATCATCTGTAAACTCATTCCTTCTTCCTGTTACACTGAAGTAACTGTCCTGTTCACATCAGAAGTCTAGCTCCCCTTTGCACTCTGGAAATATCTACTCCTACCTTCTCCATGATGGAATTCTGACAACTTTACAGACTCCAGGGTATTTTTCCGTTAATTTCTACTTTTGTTCACATTTTATTCAGCATACAGGGATGCCTTAAAATACCCACCTTGAAAAAGAAATCTTTTTTGTTATCATTCTGCCACCAGCTATCACTTTTTTATTGTCCTACACGTCATCACTTCTTCACTGGAGTGGTGAATTGTTGCTATTTACACTTCCCCATATGGCATTCTGTCCTTAACCTGCACCACTGTTTCATCATCGAACACTAAAGAAACCACCTGTGAAGAACACCATGAGTCTCTGTCCTTGTCCAATCCAATGGTCATTTCTCTGATTTTGCCTTACTAGCCCTTGAACAGCATTTAACCTTATTAACCATGCCCTTTTCCTAGAAACACATTTTCTCTTATCTGCCATAAGAAATGACCTTCCTAAGTCACTGGCTCCTCCTTTCAAGCTCATTTGCCAGCCTGTCATCTTCTGCTTGACTTCTCAGTATTGAAGGGTCCCCTGGACCTTGTCTCCATCACCTCTTCACTATCTGCACACTCTCCACCCATGACCTCTTGTGCTTCTCTCATCAATTACTACACTTGTCAGTGAATCCCAAATATATCTCTGAAGCCCTGTCTCTTCTCCAGCTCAAGATGTGCATATCTGGTCATCTACTTGGCTTCTTCATATGCATGATCAATAAGCATCTAAAACTTACCCCGTGAAACACAGAGCACTAAACTGCTCCCACTCCCAATCAGATCTTTCTTCAGTCTGTTTTCACCCCTGTAAACCACATCCCTATATATCTAGCTGGCCAAGCCCCAAATCTATGGCATACATTCACTACATCAGCAAAATCCTGTTGATGATACTTCTAAAATGTATATAAAATCCATTCACTTATTTTAATCTCTACTAAGACCATCTGGACCAAACCATCCCTATTTCTCATCCCTCTTTCGTCACTGTTTCTTGGACTACTACCATAGCTTCCTAAATAGTTTTCCATTTTGCATCTTAACAGTCCCTTTCTCTCCACAATAAGATGAAAATGGTATTTGAGAAATATTACTTGGAGTGTCACTGTTTAAAACCTCCCAATGAGATCTCATCACATTCAGAATAAAGTATATTTTGTTCTGCTTTGGCTTGTGACATAATTCCATTCATTCTCTGACCTCATTGCATACTAGCTCCCCCTTTGCTAGCCCCAACAGTCTTTTTTACAACAATTGTACTAGACAGTATTTGTTCATCCCTTGAAAGACTCTTACCCATGTTTTGTATATGGATTGATCCTTTTTTTGATTATTCATTTAATCTCATTATATAATTATTTGCCATAACAAAGAAGTCCAAAGTCTTAGACTTCATACACACACACACACACACACACACACACAGACACATACACACAGAGGTTTATTTCCCACCCATACACAGTTCAATTCACTGAATGTGTGTACGTGCGTGTGCATGTGGTGAGGACTTGCTCTGCCCCAGAAAATTTCCAGGAGTTCTTTAATTTAGTGCCTCTAGTATCTTATTGGGCCTACAGATTCCCCTCCCCCTAAAAGCTTCTGCATCTAGCCTATATCACCTTTAGAAAAGAGAGTTTATGGAGAATTTCACAGGGTCCTTTTATGGACCAGGTCAGTGGTAGATTTCATCAATTTTCTCCATATTCTGTTGGCCAGAATTCAGTCACATGAAAAGAGACTGGAAAATGGCTTAGTAGTTCTTCAAGGATGCAGAGGAAAACATTGACATTGGCGATTACCAGCAGTCTTTGGCGTACCACTTAACCAAGTAGGTACTCAGCAACATTCTTTTCACACTACCTAATTTTAATTATGTGCAAAGCAATTTCTTAATGCATTGTATTAAGTGGTTTACTGATTATTCCTTTAGTCATGTATTAATTAACATTCCTGTTGTTTCCCTTCAGGAGAATGTAAGCTGCATAATGACAGGGACTCTGTCTCATTTTTTGCTACACCCTGAGTTTCTAGATCCAATCCATGAACTGGCCCATGTTAAGAATTTAGTAAGTACTTTTATAAGTTTAGAGGATCTTGCTTCGTTTATGCCCCAATTCAAGCAATACAGCTTGTCTGACGAATCCATAAGCACTGTATTTTGAAAAAGGCAAATACAGTAGGACTTGTTTCCTTCATCCCCTAAAGTAATTTAATGAGACGTAAACTGAGAGTAAACTAAGTACTTCTGATTGAGTTAACGGGAAGAACAGGCCAATACCAGATGCTGAATTCTGGACGGCTTCTTGTTTCTAACAAGGTCACTATTTCCACACAGGGATCCTCTTCTGTTACACAGCTGCACAGGCCTTCTCTATCCCCCTTTCGAAATGATCTAAAATGCACAGATCATTTCATGGTTGAGGTCTTTCTCTACCATAATCCTGCCCATGGGTGTGTAGTCCAGCTAGTCCTAATCTAGGCACTGTTCTCTTTGGGCCAAGGGAAATGTGAGGGTCCATGTTTTTAAGCTACTAATTCTCTTTGTAAATTTTTGGCCAATAAATTATTGGTGTTTTTTTTTAATTCATAATGTGAAGTGTCAGTGTTCATGAAACTCATGTATAATAGTATCCAGTGAAGAAAGACTAAGTCACTGGGCCAAATCTGAGTAAATGTATTAGAAAAAAAGGAGATAGGATTTAAATAAACAAAGAAAACCCAAGAGACACCATTTACACTTTTCTTCTCAAGAAGTTAAATTCTGTATAAAAGAATGTTCTTTATAAACAAGTCAGAAGAAAATGCTATATATCTTAATACTCAAAAGCAAACCCCTGAAATTAGAAAGTGGAAGAATTAAGTATTACTTTTTAATAAGTAAAATGCTATTATCCATATACAAGAGTTCAAGATTTTTTGTATTAAAAATATAACTCAGATACTTCTGTATCTTGAAAAAATTTTTAAAGTTCTTATATTTTCCCTTATATTTCTATTCTAGATAGTCAATATTTTTCAATAAAGCACAACTTTTGGAAGTTCTTTGAATTGTGATCTCTCTGGGATTTGAAAAAAATATGTTTATCCTAGCAACTGATACGCATTGAAGTTTTTTGGGGTAGTTTCAATCTGTATTTTTCTTCATTACATGAGACAATCTTCAAAGCAAGATAATATGCTGAAGCTATTTTTGCAACCTTTCTCAATTACTCTTCACAATTTTATATCCTGAGTAAAGACATTTTTCCACTTGAATCCAGTGTTAAATATATATATTTGGAAGTTTGTGTTCATTTATTTCATTTTACAAACATCATTTTGAATTTTTTTCTATTCTCAAACAGCAGCATTGAAAACAGTGGTCTACTATGTTGTAGGTACTATTCATTTTCTTAAGTATACAATGATGAGCAAGACAGAAGGACTAACTTCAGTGATTTTATAAGTTCGTCAGAAAGCTAGCTAAATAAGTCGAAGTTTCCAAAAGTATAACAGAAGTGTGTTCATGTTGTTAGGGAGCCTGTTTAATTTAGATTGAAGATTCAAGTCACACTGTCTAAAAGAAGCAATTCTTGAGTTAAATCCTGCCTGGTGAGTAGGATTCAATGGGCAAAGTTGAGAAGTGAGTTACAGCATTGGGAAGCAAAAGGCGGAAAGGCAGTGATTTGTAAAGTAGCAATAATCAGTTTAGGTGTGTGAATGTTGAATGTGTCAGTGGGCAAAACTGAGTTCCATGAGAAAAAAAGAGCTGAGCAAGGCTAGATCATAAAAGATTTTGTCTTCTATGCTAAGGAATTTGACTTTTGTCTTCTATGCAAAGGAACTTGGAGTTTGCCAAATTCCTAAACTTCTAAAGTAATTCAAGCATAAGAATTACATAATCAGATTTGAGTGTTAGAAAGATCACTGTTAAAGATTGATGGAAGGAGCCTAACGAACGAGTGGAGACCAATTAGAATGACTTATGGCTAGAATGACTCTATAACATTATGGGTGAAACCATTGCCTTCAATGTTAAAAGTTAATAATAATAAATACTTTCTCAAAATATTAAAATGAAAAAGCAATAAGCAAAATAAAATAAATATCTCAATGGATCAGAAATGAAAAATAAACACCAGAGACAGTAAGCAGCAATTTTCATTGTGACGGGGCCATTATGTTCCCAGCACAATGCATGAAAAATAAAGTTCTATGAAAAAGCACATTATCACAAGTGCTCTGCACATTATGGAGAAATGAAAGATTCTAAAAGTTTTGAAAGAGGAAAAATAGATTGCACCTATAACAAAGCATCGATTGATATGTCATTACACTTCTAAATAGCAACACATAAATTAAAGACAATGGAGTGATGTTTTAAACACGAAGGGAAAATAATTTTCAGCTCAGAAGGCTTAGTTAAACTATCAGTCAGATTTGGGTATAAAATTAAGCCATTTTCAATTATAAAACACAATTTTTATTAGGATGTTGCTGGAGGACATACACATGAAATGAAGAAACAAAGAGAGAAAAATTTTTTAAAATCAAGTTTCAAAATACAGGACACCAAACTTAACAGAAAAGAAAAAAATAATATCTATAGAGGTAGAGAAAAGCCAGAACAACAAGACAATTGGCCAACACACCTAGAGGGCAGAAGGATCCACCCCAGGAGAGGATGTAGCTATGACAAATATAGATATGTCAGAGTTCCTAATTTCTTTGCTCACGCAAGAGAAATCTTACAGCTCCCTACAATAACTGAGTGATAATCAGGGACAGGTTTAGCACGCATCCGATTCGAGTTCGTATTTAAAGAGATCATGGCCAAGAATTACCTAAAGCAAACAAGCAAGCAGTTAGAGCATGCAGAAAGCTAGATATGAGCAGAGAAAGGGGGATGCAGGCCAAATGGCAGGAATTGGACAGAAAGGAGGGGCATGGGGCCAAACGCAGGAAACCATACATCATGTAAACAAAGGGGTCTCTGGGAAGATAAAAGCAGGAACCTCTGGACTGACCAGAGATCACACATTTTGAGGTAAATATCCTGGAGGCGAAGAAAAGGGGGAAAAGGCAGGAATCTCCAATGTCTAAATGTAACCTTTTGCTCATAATGCCCTCATTACAATAAAATTAGCCTTGTAGATTAAAGATACCCATCATGCACCGATGCCATGACACTTCTGATTCAGATGAAATAAGGACAAAAATCCCTCCTCCCTTCAGGAAGGTGGAGTTGAGATGAAAATCAGGGAATAGGACCCCAAACCCTTCCCTCCCCAATGAATATTCCGCCCATTCATTTTTACACTCTATGTAACCAACTTGCCAAAGAAACTTAGGGCAGCCGCTCACCTGAGCCTGCCTGCTCTCCTCTTGAGAGTGTCCTATCCATCCTTTAATAAATCCTCACTTTACTTTCTCCACCTCCATGTCTCACCTGTGAATTCTTTCTGCAACGAGACCAGAACCTAATCACCGGCAACAAAATGAGTGTTCATATGGAAATACAACATCAAATTCTGGGTAAAATAAATAAAAACAAATACATACTTAGACACATCATAGTGAAACTTTTGAACTTCAGGTATAAAGAAAAAGATCTTCAAAAGAAAAAAAAAGATAGTAGTTAAGTTATACAAGGATTTAAACTAAGCTGACTGCAAGAATAGATGCCAGAAGACATTCTTTATAATAATTGTTAAGCCCGAGACTGGGAAAATTAGGAGGAAAGCACAATTGGAGTCCTCCTTGTCAGTCCACCTGGATTCATCGCCATTGTCTCTCTGCTTGGGTCATTCACTTCTAGCTGGTTATGCAGTGATCTGCCCAGGACACTGATGAAGTATGTACATGTGTTGGGGGTGGGGAGTGTCAGTGAAGGGCTGTGTTGGGGAGAGGAGTGGATCGGACTTAAACAGACACCTCTTTCAAACTATCCCATGTCTGTGCCCACTGAACATCTGCTCCCTTGCTGCTGTTTCCCGGTATTCAGACAGCTTAGGTCTTCCCAAAGTGTCTGAGAGTTTTAATAAATTATTCACCACATCTTAGAGAACCATCCTACTCTGTCACTCATATTCCCTTTGTTTCCTTTGTAGCATCTCAGGGTTTCTTTAGGAAGGGAAAACTAGCAGCAGCGACAGCTTACCCTCATATTGGCAAATTTAAATTCTCCTTATATTTTACGTTATATACTGGCCTTTATATTTTCCTAACAAAGCCAGAATTTCTGCAGTGTCTTTATTCTCTATCAAGGCTCAGAACCAGCAGATGTCTAAGAATTCTTTTGTTCCCTTCTCTTCTTCATGCCAAGGGTAAAAAAAAATCACCCTGAAGAATGACTAGATTTAAACAATGGAAGTTGTCCCTGGAATAAAAATACAGCAGTTTTCTTGGGACATAGGGATACCTAGAGTGTGAAACAAGAAATGATTAAGACCAAACTGCAAAACTTTAGGCTTTCAGCGCTAAGGCAAAATGCTCACCTTCCAACTTCCTGGAAATAACTTGGAAAGGTTGGAACCCAGACCCTGCTCCCTGCCCTCAGATGGCTATCACTAGCAAAACATAGGTCTAAAGGCATAAAAGATAAGCCCACAAGGAAAAACACAAAACCTCTGAGATGTACAGGAACTAAGCAAGAAACCCAGAAAATGCTATATTTCACGGTATCAGTGGAAGCCTAGAGAAATTTTTCAAAATAGAAAAAAAAATTGCCACACTCAGAATGTGAAGATACACATCATGAATGAAGAAAATATGGTGAAATTTGAAAATATCAAAGGCAAAAAAGAAAAAACAAATGAATTACTTTTGGAGGAAAAACAGATAACCTAAAAAGAATGAGTCTGATTAATATCAAATTTCTTTCTATAAATGAGAACTGGGAGAAGAACAGTGAGGAAGGACCTTTAGTTGCACACCCAGGAAAATAACGGTATGCAGTTAAAATAAATAAATAAAAATCTCAGGTAAATAAGATCTGAGATAGTTTATCATATCATCACTCTTTTTGAAAAAACGGGGGGATGCAAAATTGTATTCTAGCATTACAAATCAATACTTAAATAGAAGAGAAAGAAAAAAATGATATGAGAAGAGTGAACAAAGATCATAATGAAATTTACTGTTTCCAAAAAAAAAAAAAAAAAAGCAGTGACAACTATGACAACGTGCACCCATAAGTACTCAAAACTAAAACTCCAGATGGTGTCTCCATGGCCTTGGGAGGAGAAGGGAGCAGAGTTCGAGGGCTGTAGGCCAAGGTTCTCTTCTTGTTTACACAGAACACATAGATAAGGAAACATTTCACATAGTGACAAGAAAAATAAGCATACTCATGGCTCTTAGGAAGTAAGGACAGCCCACAGCAGAAAAGAAATAGAATATTGGCTTTAAAACTAGAAGCATATTCTGTCTATAGAATGGAAGATGCAAAAAAAAAAAAAGAAGGGATAGATGCATTATAAAGAAACAACATAAAATTATATAGTAGAAATAAATCCTGACAATGCAGATACGATCATCTAAGTATTTTGAAGCAAGACATCCAAATTAAATTATAAAGAAGTATTAGCCATATGTTATCTACAACAGTCACATTAAAAACAAGGGGACGGCAAGGCATTGACAACAAAAGATGGCTGAAATATCTGTCAATTCACATTTTTTAAAAGATAACTGAGGCAGCAAATCCCCTGTCAACTGAATTGAAATTTAAGTTGTAAACCATCACAAAGAAAATCTAGGTGACATATACCAGAAAAAGAGACAAAACAAAAACAAGATCTAATGACCAAGACATATATGAACTCAACAATACTCAAATATATGCACCAAGCCAGTAGAAGGCCTAATATATTCCCATAACCAATAACATAAAAACTATATCTTTTCACTATAATGTAATAAAATTAGAAAGCATTAACAAAGCATCGCTCAACACTACTCATATGTATGGAAATTTAAATAACACTCAAAATGAGAATGATACAAAATTAACTATATGATACCCTCAGAGATTAACATAGTAAAGTAATTATAGTATAAAAATGTGAAATAAAGAAGACAGCAATGGTATACAGTTTGATCCCATTTTTTTAAGAAAATAAGAAAACAAAAATCATTAAGAAAGGACAAAAATCATTAAGAAACCACTTCATTAAAGAACCTGGATGAATAAAGAAGTAAAGTAACCTGAAACAACATGGTTAAAAATAGAAAAAAGACAGATAATGAAATAGAGAAGGAAAAAATAAAAATTGAGATATTTAACAACCAAATGCTGATTCTTTGAATAGACTATTAAGACAAATAAATGTCACAAACCGATAAAGAAAAATGAAAGGAGATTCAAAGAAAAAATCAAATATAAAATAGGGTGAAATTACTGCATATATTACAGGTATAAAATTTGTAAAATAGTATAAAAAACTTTAAAAAAAAATACAGTCTTAGTCGGGGCTGTTGTAGCAGAATACCATGGACTGGGTATTTACAAACACAGGACTTCAATTCTCACAGTTCTGGGGGTTGGGAAGTCCGGTATCAAGGCACCAGCAGAGCTGATGTCTCACAAGAGCCCTTCTTGGTTCACAGTTGGCTGTCTGCCTGCTTTGTCTTCACAAGGCAGAAGAGGCAAGGGATATCCCTAGGCTCATTTATAAGGCACTCATTCTTTCAGGAGAGCTCCACTCTCATGACCTGATCACTTCCCAAAGGCCCCACATCCTAACACCATCACATTGGGAATTAGGACTTCAATACTTGAATTCTGGAAGACACAAACATTCAATCCATTGTACATGCTTTACTAGGAAAGTGGGCCTGGTCAAAATTGGAAAAAGAAGACACTGGAACAGGAACAGACCAATAAAACTATGAAATGGACATTGTAAACCTCCTACACTAGGCTTATCATGACATTTAAAATAAAAATATTTGAAAATCAGGCTTAGGTGCTTTTGTGGGGGTTGTTGTAAAATTGCTTAAGAAAATGGCTAATGCTTATTAAGCTAAAATTCTTCACAAAATAATTTTAAAAAGCAGTACCATTTTAGAACTCAATATTTATTAAGTACTGTACAATAAGAGAAACCAGTTATCTCCAGTGCGCCTAAAAAAAACTGTCCTATAATAAAACATTAGCAATAAAGGGAATTTAATTCTTATAAATAGAGGATTAGGTAAGTCAGTCCTGGGTTGTAGAATCCTATACCAATAGCACTAGAGATATTCAGCCACTGTGAAGAGGAAGGAGGAGGGCAGGAAATACTGTCCTGCACAAACATGCCAGAAATCCAAGACGGAGTTTGGCTGCCGCGAGAGGTCTTACGAATGCATAGAAAGCTCTACTCATAAAGCACAGGCACAAAAAAGGCCTGTGTGAGTTGGAGGCTGGACCAGGGAAACAGAGAACTTCCGCCTCCTGGTCCCTACCACCCGTCTACTAAGCGTCAAGGAGCTACTGCTGGGGAAAGAAATAGATCATGGACAGAGAGGCCCACTGTGGCTGGCATGGGCGTAGAGAAAAGCTGAAGGCAGAACATAAAGACTGAGAAAAAACACCTGGAGCCCCAGGCCCAGCACAAGGCATCATTAGAGACGCGTGAAGCAGGTGGTACATTGAAGGTAACCATGGCAACAACAAACCCAAACCTAGATTATCTCCTAACCAGATAAACTCAAATGCCAACAATAACAGCTTGACAGAAGAAGAAACAAGCCCATTTCCAGACTCAACTGTACCTGCTTCAGGGTTATACTCAAGATGTCTATCATTAAATTAAAAATTATGAGGTGTGCAAAAAAAAGCAAAGGGAAACACGGGCCTCACAGTCAAAGAAAATTGTGAATTTTGTAGTCAAATTCATATCTTTTCTTTATTTTCTATCATTTAATAAAGTTTTTCTCAATGCGTGATTTCAATAGGAGCAACGTGAACATTATCTTGCAACTTGTTAAAAAGGCGCATTATCCGGCCCCATCCCAGGCTTATTGAATCAGAAACTGGGTTGGGGCCCAGGAAACTGTTCTCACAAGCTCTCTAAATGATTCTGATACACCAGAAGTCTGGGAAACAAAACAGTAGAGGAATCTCTAAGCTCACCTAGATGTCTACATTAATTTTCTTGAAAACTTTGTAAAGGATGGGGAAGATTTGTGTTAATACTGGCATGTGCCAATCTACACAAATTCTTGTGGAATCTGAATGAGGATTTTTTTTTTCTTTTTCTCTTGGGATTTACTTATTTCAGCTGAAAATCCTATTAGCTCATCAGAAAGCAAGCTTCTGGTGGCTGCTGAACCTCCACCTATGCGTGCGACAAATTTGACTGGTCTGTCACAGGTGATTTGTTGGAGAACTTTGATCCAATTTTTCGATAAAACTTATTAAAAGAAAAATGTTGCCTGAACGACTTCTTCACAATACAATTTACTAATGGAAGACAATACATTTTAAGTATGAAATAAATGTTAAATAGATGTGTCCTCAGTTTTGGATTTCCTCTCTGAAGTTTAATAAGGTTCTCTTTCTAAGACACTTTCTAGTGTTATAAGTACTAGAGATTGCTCATAATATTTAACATCTGGAACATACACTAGGAGACAAGCAGCATCTTACAGTAACTCATCAATCATAGTATAAAAGGGCTTACTGCACCATTTCATGAACTCAAGTGAAGAATATTTCATTTTGATACTTAGTAAAAAATAGAGATAGAGACAAAATAACCAAAAAATAATGGCTTGTGTGTAAAAAATGTTTCCGATTAAAAACTAAATATTATAATGATTAGCATACCACATCAACTTCTATATTGGTGACAATATATAATACAAACACGCTATTTGAGACCTAGAAAAAAAAAGTCTTTTCATTCTCAATTTTTTGAAAGATCCTTGAAGAATCAGTGTAATGTTTGCCAATTTTCCCCAAATGTTAGTCATTCCTTCTAACAAAACATGATGTTGTAGAAATGCTTAGATTTTATATCTAGGCCAGAATTGTAACATGTAACTTAAAAACAAGGATGTTATTAATGAAGTAATGGAAACTGAATATAATTTGAAAAGATAAAAGGCAGTTTAATGTATCTTTTCTCCTAATCTATTATCCTGATTATAAAAACAGATATCTTCCCATGTAAGCAGCTAAAACTTGACTTTACCACTTCCTTTCTTTCTTCACCTGTCATGTTGTTCTGGGACTTCAACAGATGTACAGCCTTGATGGACCAACATGCATTTTTTCATCGATTTCAAAGACCACTTGTCTTCAGAATCAGTACTTAGGCAAGTGACTGCCATTATTTCTTATTATTGCATTTCCATGTTAATAAACCATTTTGAAATTAAAGAAACATTTTATGTTCCCTCATACCATAGATTTTCTCAAATCCTTTAGGGCTCATGTCTTACAAACAACAATAATGTAAAAGACGGCTCTCTGTACTATCCTTTCAGAGAAATCAACAATGTTATTACAAAACAGCTGGTTTAACTACAGGAGAGAGCTACAAATTGGCCTCAGGTATGAAACTGCTGAGGTGAGGAGCCGCAAAACAAGGCGAGGTGCTTAGGGAAAACACTGTGGCAGCTGCACTAGTGGGAAGGTGCCTTAGGGTATAATGATAGGAAACGCTAAAGAAACAAAGAAAGAAAGATTCTGCCAATGGAAACCAACACCACTCTCAACATTTAGGAG